>NC_052327.1:29456484-29756484 GCF_016432855.1 Salvelinus namaycush
CTGAGGTCTTGGCTGACTTCTTTTGATTTTCCCTTGATGTCAAGCAAAGAGGCACTGAGTTTGAAGGTAGGGCTTGAAATACATCCACAGGTACACCTCCAATTGACTCAAATGATGTCAATTAGCCTATCAGAAGCTTCTAAAGCCATGACATAATTTTCGGGAATTTTCCAAGCTGTTTAAAGGCACAACTTGGTGTATGTAAACTTCTGACCCACTGGAATTGTCATACAGTGAATTATAAATTAAATAATCTGTCTGGAAACAACTTTTGGAAAAATTACTTTTGTCATGCACAAAGTAGATGCCCTAACCGACTTGCCAAAACTATAGTTTGTTAACAAGAAATTTGTGGAGTGGTTGAAAAACGAGTTAATGACTCCAACCTAAGTGTATGTAAACGTCCGACTTCAACTATATATATATAATATGTGTATATGTGTGCGTGTGTGTATATATATAATATATATATACACACACACACTTAGAAAAGGTTCTATACATTTTCTTTCACTTTGAACATACCAGTAGGAAAAAATTCAAATAATTGAATCCCTTTTTAGATTGAATTTTAAGGCAGCAAAATGTGAAAACTGTGCAAGGGGTGTGTAGACTTTCGCTAGGCACTATGTATTTGGGGTTTGATGGGGCTGCTTCAGGTGAGAGCAAAGGACTGACTGAGCCTGGTAAACCGAGTATGGTATAGAGAAGGCCCAGCCATTTTAATTTTAACCCAGCTCCTCACACCACCTGGGATACTAATCACTATAACAAATGTTATAGTATGCTGTACGAGCAGAAAGTTACACAGGTAGAGAGGCTACAGTCCGTACAGTCCATTGTCACTTGACTATCAGTATAACGTAGAGAAATGACTGAGACTTGAGTGAGCTGCACAGTCTGTAGTTAAAAATAATTGGAGTACAATGAACGATGCTAATAATAAATAATTTATTAATGGGATAGAAATGTAAATTATTCAATAAATTATATTATTTTGTAAGTGCTTCACAACAAGAACAAGGAAAACATTTGTACTTGGACAGCTCCCACTTAGAGCAAATCTAAATGTACAGAATAAACACAAACAGGCTATGTAACTTATTGGAGTACAAAACTGTCCAACGCCTGTAAAATAACTGTAGGGAAAAAACATTCTGGGCAGGTCATTCACATCTTAACCGGATATGAAAATAATAAAGGAATTAACAGGAAGTACAGTATTATTGATGAACATGTTGTCATCTAATCATCAAGAGAGTGCTTTTGATTATCTCTGCTCTTTTCTGCTACGTTGTCATCCACAGACACACAACACAAAAACATGACTAGGTTTGGACAGGGAACATCATTATTGTGCGTGACTCAGGGAAGAATACACAAGATGCACACGTCCAACTCAAACTTTTCTGCAATCTCCCATGGACATGGATGGATGACTTACATGAACATTTGAGTTAGACACAAACATCTCAAGTTAGGATTCAGCCCTTGAATTCTAGGATTTCAAGAGTTTTGGCAAAGCTAATAAACTGCATTTACGAATAAGCCCATGTGCAGACTTCAAATCTAAATGGAAAAGTATGTAGTGTAGAATGGAGGGTGAAGTGTATCTATTTTGTAGTGTTTTTCACGTGTATATCCCTGTTAGAGGATGGCGTGCAACTCTGAATTAGTCCTCCTGCTTCTTGAGGAAGAACTGCAGTGCCGAGTCCCACTGGTCTCTAGGAAAGCGGTTGGATAGCTCACAGTAATCCAGCAGCTGAGACACTTTGTCTGCATGGTGACAAAGCAAAGGAATAAAAGATAATTATAATGTGTCTGAAGGAGAAGCTTCAGGATTCTTCACTAATGTTAAAGAATTTGATCAATTGATTAAAATAGTCCCAATGAAATCATGTATGTATTTTAAATATTTCAATTGCAAAATTGTAAAGTATTACTTTATGGTCAACTTTCTTAATAAATATACGTGGACTATACTCATGCACAACTACGCTAACATTTTTTATCTACCTGCTTGTTGCGTTCTGTTGTCTGGATGGTTCTCGCTTGAGGCACAGTCCTGGAGGAAATAAAATAGGAACGTGTCAGTGATCCACAGCATTAAGACAGGAGTACAGGTGGAGGCCAGACACCATTCTCCACCAGCTGTGAATAAATGGAAGAGTGTGTGGTTAATCTTATCCACCAAAAGATAACTCATCAGGCTTGAAACTAACCAAACTCAGATACTAACAGATAACTTGAACTTAAAAAACAAGCTTTTCAATACATTTTGCAATGATGTCATTGATCTTGCTTTGTAGTATACCCCTCTGGTAAACACACACATTATTGAAGCATGTAAAGATGTCACAATGTACTCAAAATGTTTTAATCGGAACCATATCCGTAATACTATTAGCATTGCAAAAGCACTAGTTTTAGCTTAATCTCAGGTTAATTGTAAAATAAATAATGACATAAGGCAGGAGACACTATATATCACCCTCTATAGTGCGAGCTAATCTTAGTGTAAATAATAGTATTAGCTGGGCGGTGAGAGGGGAGGAGACAGCTTGTTTACCGGAGGCTAAACCCCTGGCAGGTAAATCCACTGAGGAAGCCATCCATCTGTGTTGGTGATAAACATTCACCGGAAGGCGACAGACATGAAAACAGAAAGACTGACTAAAGAACTGTGGGTCTGTTATTTATTTGAAAAGCGTTGCCAAAACATGTGTACGCGTCTGTGTTACCTGTATGAAGGTGGCCAGCAGCACACAGCTCATCTCCTGTTGCAGGATGACCTTGTTCTGGGGATTGTTGTAGCAGGCTGAGATGAGTGAGGGGAAGAGCACTTTGATGAGGCGCGGGTGGCTGAAGTACTGGAAGGGCAGCTGACACAGTTTCTGCAGCACACTGGGCTGGCGGCCAGACTGCACTATCACCTGGAACACACACACAGAGTAGGGCCAGTCAACCAGTCAGTCAGCGGCAGTGCCAACCGTAAACCACCCTGCACACACCTCCCACCCGTAAATCTGCTACTAAAGCATCACACAAACACCCATTAGGAGGACAACTGGAGGGCACAGCCTCCCACCACACAATTACGGGCTAAAAAACGCAATGGGATGTTGTTGTTCTTCCTTTGAACCGCAAGTACAGTGCCTTCAGAAACTATTCATACACCTTGACTTATTCCAAATTGTGTTACAGCCGGAATTCAATTTATTTATTTTCTTCTCAACCATCTACACACAATAATGACAAAGGGAAAACATGTTTGTAAAATGTTTGCACATTTATTGAAAATTAAACACATAAATCTAATTTACATAAGTATTCACACCCGAGTCAAAACTTTGTAGAAACAACTGGATTGTGCAACATTTGCCCATTATTCTTTTCAAAAATTTAAAGCTCTGTCAAATGGTTGTTGATCATTGCTAGATAACCATTTTCAGGTCTTGCCATAGATTTTCAAGTAGATTTAAGTCAAAACTGTAACTCGGCCACTCAGGAACATACAGTGTCTTCTTGGTAAGCAACTCCGTGTTTAGATTTGGCCTTGTGTTTTAGGTTATTGTCCTGCTGAAAGGTGAATTCATCTCCCAGTGTTTGGTGGAAAGCAGCCTGAACCAGGTTTTCCTCTAGGATTTTTCTTGTGCTTAGCTCCATTCCGTTTATTTTTTATCCTGAAAACCTCCCCAGTCCTTAACGATTACAATCATACCCATAACATGATGCAGCCACCACTATGCTTGAAAATATGGAGTGGTACTCAGTAATGTGTTATATTGGATTTGCCCCAAACACAACAATTTGTATTCAGGACAAAAAGTTAATTGTTTCGCTACATTTTTGAACCATTACTTTAGTGCCTTGTTGCAAACAGGATACATGTTTTGAAATATTTATATCTGTACGCGCTTCCTTCTTTTCACTCTGTCAATTAGGTTAGTATTTTGGAGTAACTACAATGTGGTTGATCAATCCTCAGTTTTTTCCTATCACAGCCATTAAACTCAAACTGTTTTAAAGCCACCATTGGCCTCATGGTGAAATCCCTGAGCGATTTCCTTCCTCTCCAGCAACTGAGTTAGGAAGGACGCCTGTATATTTGTAGTGACTGGGTGTATTGATACACCATCCAAAGTGTAATTAACTTCACCATGCTCAAAGGGATATTCAATGTCTACTTTTTATTTTTACCCATCTGCCAATAGGTGCACTTCTTTGCAAGGCATTGGAAAACCTCCCTGGTCTTTGTGGTTGAATCTATTTTTGAAATTCACTGCTCGACTGGACCTTGCAGATAATTCTATGTGTGGGGTACAGAGATGAGGTAGTCATTCAAAAATCATGTTAAACACTATTGCTTATTAGGCTTGCCTAACTTATTAAGGCTTGCCATAACAAAAGGGGTTGAATACTTATTCACTCAAGACATTAAAGCTTTTAATTAATTAGTAAAAATGTATAAAAACATAATTCCAATGACATTAGGGTGTATTGTGTGTAGACCAGTGACAATAAATCTGTTTAATCAATTTTTAAATCAGGCTGTAACAACAAAATGTGGAAAAAGTGAATACTTTCTGAAGGCACTGTAATTGCTGAGCTGTTGTTAAATGAAGGCAATGAGAAATATTAAATGTGAAAAATCTTCTGAATGAGAAAGATCTTGACTTCATTATCAAAAGATACAGGCTTTTATGTTTTACCAGGTTATAGTTGTCTCCAATTGTGCGAGTGTCATTGGGATATTGAACAGCAGACTATATTCCTGTGTGTGTGCTCTGTGCAGTTGAGGTGGAAAGGGCATGCACAGTGCAGGGGTAGGGGGAAGGGTGAGCAGACCTCCACTGTAGCCTTGCCACCACCACTTTAAGAAATGAGCAATACCATTACTGGAGTTCTCACCTGGCTGACATCCTGCTCCCCTTTACCAGAGCCCGTCAATCACACTATTACATCCGGACCACCAATATTAAAACCAAATCCCTCCCAGCCTAGTTTGATTAGAGGGGGACTGGTCCAAAGGAATTGGTCCTGGCCTAATGCTCAGGGCATCTTCCCAGAGCCTGGGAAGGCAAACCGGGGGGTCACCAGAGTAAATCCTGGCTGGAAAAACACCCCACTGCTTTACAGGTACAGAGACCCGGGCTGGGGCTTAACTGAAATAGGAACCAGAAGGGCAGGGTGAGGTCTCTTGGCCACAGTGACATAAATTAAGAGGATTTACAAGATTCAGAGAATACACTAACAATACTCTTCCAATGCATTCTCTCTTTGATAATGCACTTTAAGGTTTAAGGGTAGGATAAACAAAACCATCATTCACTGCTTTTATCATTTCAAGCTGAAGCTCCTCAAAGCTGTGTTCTACAGCAGCGTTCAAACGGGCCACAGGAGATGCCTCTTCCTATTAACGTCTGTTTAAAGATTCTTTACTGACCAGCTGAAACAAACCACTGAAGAACCTTTTTAGGGGAGTTAATGCTCCCCTGGCACTCAACTAAAGCAAATTCTCAATGAGAGAGATTAATTCACAAACATGCAGGTTCACTAGGAGGATACTGAAACACCCTGTATTTTCACATTGTCATGTAATGTTCTCACCAAAGGAATGTCTCGAGCTCCACCATAGCTTGTCCACTGACCAGAGGAAGATCTGGTTGTTTTCAAAATGGAGCTGCTTATTTTCAGTATAGGAGCGAAAGTTGCAGGATTTATGTGCTAAGTTAACAAGATTCTAGATCACCGAATCAATCTTTACCGTTGCAACACTGCCCGAGGAGGAACTGGCAGAGAGAAAGGTCATACATTTGATTATGAGATCCCAGGTAAAGGAATCTTTCATCAGAAAATTGAAAAACACACAAACACTGCAGACTAACAATTTGTTGTTGCAGGGCCAGCTGCTGGACGTCATAATCCAGAGCCTTTATAGGTCTCAGAGATTCAGAAGCCAGTATCTGTGTTGGGGCCGATGCTCTAAGGAGACTCAACCCACAAATCATACAGCACTCTCATAATCCTTCTACTACACAGTGTTCCAACTTCCGCTACCTAAACACATTGTCCACCCTCAAGTGCACGCTGCAGGTAGACATAAAACAAAGCCAACTGGCAGCCACAGACCAGAGGTCACTTAGTCCTAGAGAAACCAAGTCTACAGCCAACTTTCCACGCCTCTCCAGGCGAAGAGCAATAGCAGTGCTCCAAACAGGGATAAGGCCTCCGCCCAGTCTCTCCCTGCCCACTGGAAGTATCTATTCAAACCCTGACATCATAAAAGGACCAGCAAGCGTCTGAAGCCATGAATCAGGCCTCAGTTTAACACAGACCTGTAAAGCTCAAGTGCCTGGTAGCTCTGGTGTGTCTTAACTACAGAGACCTGGCTTTTCAAACAGGCCTGCTCTTTTACGACACTCCATTACATAATCACCTTGCTGTACACCGACAACAAAGAGTGTGTAAAGTTAATGTTCCGAAACACAAACAAAACCTCAGGAATGCCCAAGTTGAAGCGGAAACCAAGCTGAACAGTTCAATGCTGTACAGATGTCAGTGTAGAATTGAGAACACGCATCACACTGGCAAAAAAAGGCCATGCAAAAACTAAGGTTAGTTTGCTAGATTTTACAACTTTTAAAGATCCAAAGCGATCATGTACTGTAATTCCAGAATAAACTACATCCAGCATATCTTTGATTTGCGACACTCTCCACACATAGGGAGACCATCGTGGATGAGTGGACAGTGGCAGAGTCTATTCTGCATGCTGTCTAGACAGGCCCAGACACCTAAACTAGAGGAACCAGGAAATGTCAGCCTTGGAACAGGGCCACAAATCTGAAGCTCTGGCGCACAACACAAACCAGACCTTCTCCCAAGCCTTCCTCTACACACTGAAGTTACCCTAGTGAAGGAACTGCCCTACTGATAAGAGAGGTGGGCAGATGACATCAGAGAATACTGAGAGAGTCTTTTCAGGAAGGGAAGTTAATGCTGAAAGGGCCTTTTAACAACTACCTACCTACCACCCACCCACAGCTGATGGAAGACGTGCACTGAATGCTACGTAAATCATCTACTGACAATCAGATGACATGGACAAGAAGAGAAGATCCCACCCTCGCTTTTAAGAGACAGGCCAAGAGTATCCATCTCCTCTAAACCACAAAAAACATGGTATTTGCCAAATAACCTGTAATTATTCTAGATTCATCTGCCAACTGACATTGTTAACTTACTCTCGATCAGGGTTCCCCAACTGGTGGCCTGTGGGCAGAATTTGGCCCGTAGGTGATTTTCTCCCCCCCCCCCCCCCCCCCCCCCCCCCCCCCCCCCCCCCCCCCCCCCCCCCCCCCCTTATTTTTTTTGGACATAAAAGACTGTAGAAACACCAGCAAATTAATTCCAGTGATTCTAATTTTGGAAATATTTTACAAACTATTCTGATGCATAACAGAGAGGTATATGTGATTGTATACATATGTAAGTAAGGTTTGAAATTATTGTTTTAGTCAAATATCTTTGTTTGGGCTTCTTGCAGTCAATTTGCAGTCTACAAATTATTTGTAATTATGTTCCGGCCCTCTGATCACCCACTCAAGAACAACAGAAAATCAACAGAAACAACAGTTGACAATCTAGTTGATGATCCCTGCTCTAGATCTTAAAGCAGATTGGTTGTGAAAGTGCCAGGGCCAAAATCAAATGAATCATTATGCAAAAAGAACCTCTAAAAAGATCTGGAAGTTTATGGGGAAAATGTCCCCTTGAACTACACTGAAGTTAGTTAAACCTGGACTCACCCAAGATGCGTGTAAATCATCTACAAAGCTAACAATCAGGCCCTCTCCTGCCAGTCACCAGTCTGTGTGTTTACTCTGGTGTATAGTAAGAGACAGTGTGCACTGGGCTGGCTCCCATGGTCTGCATGAGCCACACTTCCCCCTGGAGGCATGGAGCATTTGGTTTCTTGGCAGTAATGGACTACTGAAGGGACGGTTTCAACATGTGTTTATCATGGATTACAGGCCCAGAGCTGAGAGTGGGGCTGGGGCCTGCAGGGCAGAGGAAACACCCTTGTACAGAATGGGAAGGACAGGGACTTGCCTGGCTGCAGATAACATTGATGTGTGGGATGTCAGTCTGGGAAGGGGCCTACCTCAGTTCACAAGCCGCAAATGTTCTATTTTACACTAGCCTTTATAATGAACTGAAATACTGCATCTGAGTAGTAGATGCATTGCAAGTGTCAGGATGAATTAGTGTAAATTTAAGTCGATTTAGTGACATTTTATTTACCTACTCAGAAATGTCCATAGTCTGGAAGCGGTCATGAAATGGGATACATTTGCATACCTTTGCATGAGTCTGCTTGTGCGTGCGTGTGTGGCCATTTTCCATGAATGAGAGAAAGTTTTTCTTAAGACCTCAAAGCCAGGTGTCTAGGTTAAGATGTCAACAGCTTACAGCTATCATTTACTGTTCCCACATTTCAAAGAAGCTCGAGATCACCACCATGAATGATTCACAAATGAATCACTGAAGGTTGGTAAGAAAAAGATGAGCTTACATATCCGCTCAAGAGCCAAGCAACATGGCAGTTAAAAACATTTCATTTAGTCCTCTTTTTAGTGTCTGTCTATGGGTTCTCCCAAAATACAATGAAAACATATGGCTACATGGCTCTGTGAGCTAAAACACACTTGAAGAGACACAAGGCTACATATGTCACTCTCCCAATGGCTTTATGTGTGACAGGCTGAGTTATTCATACCCTCGGAGGAGGGAGAATCTCTCTCTCTACAAAGTCCTTCTTCAAAGTTCTGCGTTTTATGAGCAGCATTATTTCTAGTGCACACATATAAACAAAGGCTGGTGTGCCTGTCCGCCGACAGTGAATCAGCAGTCTGTGTGACCGCACGGGTTGCGGGTCGGCCTGTTTTTGTGCTCTGCCAATGCTTACATTAGCCTGAGAAAAGCTAAAACTACGCCAAATATTTCCCTCTACTCCATCCATCCTGCTCTGCTCCGAGCCCACAACACATGGACACATTCCAGGAACAGTGCCACTGGCCAGGATCAGCTCTGTGGAGGTCACCAAGGATCACTTTTTATGTTTCCTCACATTTTCTCAACAGGGTTCTCCCACCTATCAAAATCTACAATAAACAATAAAAGGAATACTGCTAACAAGTCCTAAATGCTGATTTCACTCTTTGGGATGACTTTGGAGCAGATATAGAAAAAGGCATCATATGATCGTCCTACATTTTTTAGCAGCTTGTGCCCTGAATGGAAGTCACAGGTTAAAAACTCCATTAGGGCATTTCAAATTAGCAAAGTGCGCTGGTCATAAATTAATATGCAAAAGGATGCTACTCCCAGGTTAACTTTACTGTGCAAGTACAAAGCCCAATCATCTGTCACCCCCCTAATTCAATCGTCAGTCCTCATTCAATTATCCAATATAATATGCAAATACATCCAAAAATGGCATAAAAATGCTAATTACGTACATCAGAATAATTAAATTGGATAGGAGCAGTGGAGAGAGTTGAACTGCCATAAAGTGGAGGCAGATTCTTTAATTAGGACTAAAAGATCTTGGAAATTAGAATCTGTAATCTGCCTATAAATTGCTGCGTGGTTGACTGCGCCTGTGAAGACAAAGACCTTGTAGCAGAGGTTTGAGTCTCAAAGCTCGACTGCTGGCACTGAGGGTCAGGCTTCACAACTAATGCCCGGCCAGTGGCCTAGGGTGGTCTAGCGGTCAAGGTCGCTGCCTCCGGTCACATGTAGAGCTTATTAGCCAAAGTCACAAAATGGCACTTGATCCAGACAGATCTTTATTTTTGATATATTTGTTTCTATTTTATTTTTGAATGTATGCATTAATTATACAATCAATTGGACTTTTTTTTTTACCAATCTAACTCCAAAATAATTGATTTGAATGGTAAATCTCTAGTCTATTGATAAACTGGGTAAATCAAGATGTAACCTAGGCCTATTCACAAGACAGGTGAATGCATATTCAATAGGAGTGGAGAGTGTGCGTGCATTGAGTTATTGAGCTTGTTTTGGCTAATTTCATGGGGCCACAGATGAAAACCAATTTGAGACTTATTGTACTGATCAACAACCTGCTCCTGTTCAGTAGAGTGTGTATCCCTGCCTGTCACGCGGGAGACCGGGGTTCAATTCTCCGACGGGGAGTAAGGACTGCTTTATAAGGCATATCTAGGGTGTACAATGTAGCTAAGTCCACAAAGCGGAAAATACGCTTCACGCTTTCTGATATGATTTCCAGCCCGTGGAGTTTCAGCTTTAGGGCTCCTGAGTGGCGCAGCAGTCTAAGGCACTTCATCTCAGTGCTAGAGGCGTCACTACAGACACCGTGGTCCGATTCCAGGCTGTATCACAACCGGCCGTGATTGGGAGTCCCATAGGGTGGCGCACAATTGCCCAAGCATCGTCTGGGTTTGGCCGGTGTAGGCCGTCATTGTAAATAAGAATTTGTTCTTAACTGACTTGCCTAGTTAAATAAATGTTACATTTAAATTGAAAAAACATTTGAAGAAGCAATCTATTTATTTTTAAGTGTGCACTGTCTCTAAGACCCATGACATCATTCACACACACAATCAGTTCGAGGCTTGAGCAAAGATGCTATTGCCTGGGAGAGATGTGAGGCGGGGAAGAGGAAGTGAATTAATAATGTTTTTGGGGAAAATCAGCTTTGAAATCAGCAATATTTTGCGTTATGGTTTGCATATCATTACAAACAAGGTACTAGGGAAGTGAATTGATGTTAATGCTAGATTCTCATTCTCAGTGGGGCGGCAGGTACTCTAGTGGTTAGAGCGTTGGACTAGTAATGGAAAGGTTGCTAGATCGAATCCCCGAGCTGACAAGGTAAAAATCTGTCATTCTGCCCCTGAACAAGGCAGTTAATCCACTGTTCCTAGGCAGTCATTGTAAATAAGAATTTGTTCTTAACTGACTTGCCTAGTTAAATGAAGGTTAAATAAATTGCAAAATGTGTAGAATAGCATGAGTTTAGCTATAAAACTGCACATTTTTCTCTCTGACCCATGGCAATATGTGTAGAATTGCAGGAAATCAGCTTTAAAACAGCAACATTTTCTCTTAGCCTAATGGCAAAATGTGTAAAATAGCACGAGATTAGCTCTTAAACAAATGTGTCTCTATGCCCAATGGCAAAATGTGTAACATTTTAGGAAGTCCGCTGTACTATTATTTGTTTTAGGGGGGCAGGCTAGAGCTAGCAACATGTAAGTGGAACAGGCACGGTGCTCTGGTGCTATAAGGGGACATGGGCTGCGCTGATAGACTTTAGTAGATGACGTGAGACACATTTGACAGATGTACCGAAAAAAAAAATTCTCGTGCCGAAAAGTTTTTAATGTTCTAGTATCGAAAAATTACT
The DNA here is from genome assembly GCF_016432855.1 of Salvelinus namaycush. Lineage (NCBI taxonomy): Eukaryota > Metazoa > Chordata > Actinopteri > Salmoniformes > Salmonidae > Salvelinus > Salvelinus namaycush. The sequence goes on from NC_052327.1 coordinate 29,467,943, forward strand.
GAAGTTTCGGTCTACCATGCAACACTAGTAACCTTAACGCCAGGCCAAGACCCACAAAGCCAAGCACATTACACTAGAGAAACCTGGCTGCTCCACTGGGACAGAACAATGGACCCCGTTACTCTGAGGGACAATAGACAGCCCAACAGCACAGAGGTGGCAACGCAGGAATCGTTAAAGAGGTGGCAACGCAGGAATCGTTAGAGAGGTGGCAGCGCAGGAATCGTTAAAGAGGTGGCAACGCAGGAATCGTTAGAGAGGTGGCAGCGCAGGAATCGTTTGAGAGGTGGCAACGCAGGAATCGTTAAAGAGGTGGCAACGCAGGAATCGTTTGAGAGGTGGCAACGCAGGAATCGTTAAAGAGGTGGCAACGCAGGAATCGTTAAAGAGGTGGCAACGCAGGAATCGTTAAAGAGGTGGCAACGCAGGAATCGTTAAAGAGGTGGCAACGCAGGAATCGTTAAAGAGGTGGCAACGCAGGAATCGTTAAAGAGGTGGCAACGCAGGAATCGTTAAAGAGGTGGCAACGCAGGAATCGTTTGAGAGGTGGCAACGCAGGAATCGTTAAAGAGGTGGCAACGCAGGAATCGTTAAAGAGGTGGCAACGCAGGAATCGTTAAAGAGGTGGCAACGCAGGAATCGTTAAAGAGGTGGCAACGCAGGAATCGTTAAAGAGGTGGCAACGCAGGAATCGTTAAAGAGGTGGCAACGCAGGAATCGTTAAAGAGGTGGCAACGCAGGAATCGTTTAAGAGGTGGCTCTTGTTTCTTTTTAATGAATCACAAAAAACAACACCCTCTCTTCATCTAATGATACGTTATCAGAAGCATATAAAGGAAACAGAAGTATCATCATATGGAAAGACGGTTGCTACAGGGCCACACTGACTTCATCTTGACAAACCAATTGTCATTCATCTCATATTTCTGAAACAGAACAGACATGTGAAATGAACACTTGTCCAAAAGCGATCCATGGTGAAAACTAAACAAATAGCATAAACACTAAAGCGGACAAACAAAGCTCATGAAAAGAAACACACTTGACTTTACTACATACAGTGAGCTCCAAAATGATTGGGATAGTGACACTTTTGTTTTGGCTCTGTACTCCAGCACTTTGGGATTTTAGGGGACTAAAAGTAATGCAGTGTCATTTTGGAGCAACTGACTGTAAATAATAGAATGTTTCTGAACACCTACATTATTATGAATGTTACCCTAATTACAGATAATCCTGAATGAATTGTAAAAAATTATGAGTGAGAAAGTTAGAGGCATAAATATCATATCCCCCAAAAATGCTAACCTCCCTGTTATTGTAATGGTGAGAGGTTAGCATGTCTTGGGTGTATGATTTTTGTGCATCTAATTTTCTCACTCATTATTCACAATTCATTCAGTATTATCTGTCATCATAGTAGTATCCATATTAACTTCTCTAGGGTAGGGGGCAGCATTTTCACGTTTGGATGAAAAGCATACCCAAATTCAACTGCCAGCTACTCATCCCCAGAAGATAAGATATGCATATTGTTAGTAGATTTGGATAGAAAACACTGACGTTTCTAAAACTGTTTGAATCATGTCTGCGAGTATAACAGAACTTATTTAGCAGGCGAAACCCCGAGGACAAACCATTCAGATGTTGTTGTTTTTTTGAGGTCACTCACTTTTCAATGAGAGTTTTCATTCTAAGCGACCTGCTTGCAGTTCCTACGGCTTCCACTGGATGTCAACAGTCCTGAGAAATTGGTTGAGGTTATTCCTTTGTGTAATGAAGAAGTACGGCCATCTTGAAGTCGAGTCACTTGACGTGTCCTGTTTGTTAGAGGCGCGAGACCAGAAAGCATGCTACAGTTGGTTTTAATCCTGTATTGAACACAGATCATCCCGTCTTCAATTTTATCGACTATTAACGTTAAAAAATACCTAAAGTTGTATTACAAAAGTAGTTTGAAATTTTGAAGTTTACAGGTAACCTTTGAGATATTTTGTCGTCACGTTTGATCAAGTTGGAACTTGTGTTTTTCTGGATCAAACGCGCCAAATAAATGGACATTTTGGATATATATAGACGGAATTAATCGAACAAAAGGACCATTTGTGATGTTTAGGGGACATATTGGAGTGCCAACAACAGAAGCTCGTCAAAGGTAAGGCATGAATTATATTTTTATTTCTGCGTTTTGTGTCACGCCTGCAGGGTTGAAAAATGCATATCTCTCTTTGTTTACAATGGTGCTATCCTCAGATAATAGCATCGTATGCTTTCGCCGAAAAGCCTATTTGAATTCTGACATGTTGGCTGGATTCACAACCAGTGTAGCTTTAATTTGGTATCTTTCATGTGTGATTTAATGAAAGTTTGATTTTATAGTAATTTTCATAGTAATTAATTTTTATTTGGCGCTCTGCATTTTCTCAGGCTTTTTGCCAAGTGAGACAGTAGCGTCCCGTCTAAACTCAGATTTTTTTATATAAATATGAACTTTACCGAACTGCATGTATTGTGTAACATGAAGTCCTATGAGTGTCATCTGATGAAGATCAAAGGTTAGTGATTCATTTCATCTCTATTTCTGCTTTTTGTTACTGTTCTCTTTGGCTGGAAAAATGGCTGTCTTTTTCTGTGACTTGGCTCATACCTAACATAATCGTTTGGTGTGCTTTCGTCGTAAAACCTTTTTGAAATCGGACACTTTGGCTGGATTTACAACAAGTGTATCTTTAAAATGGTGTAAAATATGTGTATGTTTGAGGAATTTAAAGTATGGGATTTCTGTTGTTTTGAATTTGGCACCCTGCAGTTTCACTGGCTGTTGTCGAGGTGGGACGCTACCGTCCCACATACCCTAGAGAAGTTAATGTAGAAGTGTTTAGAAACATATTATACTCTTATTTACAATAAAAGGGACTCCAAAATGACACAATACATTACTTACCATTGAATTCTATTGGGCACAAAATAATCTGAAACACAACCAAAACAAACAGCACGCAACAGGTTTGTAGAGTCACAAACTTGATGTAGTCTTTTGCGAGCTATGAATGAGACCAAATACTTAACTTTTCACTACTTTAATACACAAAAGCGAATTTTCCCCAATACCTTAGGTCCCCTAAAATGGGGGTATTATGTACAAAAAGAGCTGTAATTTGACAGTCTGAACTTCAACATCATAGTCATTGTATCATTTCAAATCTAAAGTGCTGGAGTACAGAGCTAAAACTACCCAAAAAGTGTCACTGTCCCAAAACTTTTGGAGCTCACTGTATTTTAGCATAGTTGTATATGTTAAAACCTTTACCTGGTTGTCAGGGTGGTTAACGGTGAAGTAGCCCACACAGATAAGGACTTCATGCAGCAGCTCTTCAGAGGAGTGCTGAGAGCAGTACCACAGCAGGGAGCTCACTATGTGGCGGAAGGCAAGGGACAGCCCCTCGGCACCTAGAACAGTCTGAGACAGCACAGAAACATCATCAGCAATTAAACACCACTGAGAAACCACAAACACAAAGCAGACACTAGCTAGCGAGAGACATTCACTAAAACTAACTGGATAAATGAACAACAATAGTGCTAAAAAGTAGAGAAATCAACACTATGCTGTTAATATACGAGAAGCTGGATTTGCTGAATTAAAAGAGAGGAAAGGGATGTGTGTGCTTTAGCGGCTACAGACTGGTTGATTTTGTGTACAGAGACTCTGCTAGGGGGTCTCTCCCCAGCCCCAATACCAGGGGGTCCTACCAGAGGGACCCCAATCCCCCTGCAGATGAGATGCTATCAGTGGTCCACAGACAGTATTTATTAAACATGTCAGTTTGACTGAGCACCACAGGGTCAGCACAGAAACAAACCGCTGGAATCAGGTTGGGGTGTATGGATGAGGATTGGACTGGGGACTGTGGGAGAGGAGGGGGTAAACAGTCTCCTAAACAACAGGACTTACCTGAGAGGCCCAATCCTGCTATCAGACCTGAGTCTCACTCCTGTCTACACACTAAATATAACACTCTGCATACTGTAGACATAACCATCTCCCCCCAATGTAATCAGTCTTAGGACCTGGGAAGAACAGTAAGACAAACTGACCCTATATTGTGTCTGTCTATATTGTGACTGTCAGTGAATGAATGCAAAGGCTGAATATAATGTGTTTTTGATGGGCACCAAAAAGTTGATGATTAAATGCTATGAATATTATACATTTACTTCAAAATAGACTAACATATGTGTAAAGGAACTCATCACTAGCAGTGTCCTTTCCAGTTTGAAATCCCTCTTGCCACCCTATTTGGTAGCTGATTCTGGAGCCTAGCAAAATGGCCAATGAGAAGAGGGAGCAGCTCAGCATCCACTGTAGTGCTTATTAGTCAGCACTGGTGTGGGGTAATGTGAACCACAAGGTGAAAACAACTCACAGGCCACAAATAATCATTATTTAAAATGTTCATAAAAATGGTACTGAAACACTGACTTCCAGCTGTTTTGAATAGCCTGAGCATGGCGGAGCCGAGGGAGAGTGGCCTCTGTGTTAATTACCCACAGACATTAAAATAATTAATAACTTTCCAACTTTCTCCCTCACACCTTTCTGTTTATGCGCTACCAGAGCACAGTGAAGCTGTCATCCTCTTTTCATCACAGCTGATAATGTATGGCCCTGGCTACAGCACTAATCACTCAGGTCCATCCGCACTGCTGACCCACTGGGCTCCTTTGAACCTCAGCAGGTGACCCCAGGTCACGGGACAGGCGTGTTTATGTCCGAGAGTTCATCTTTATCCTAAGGAAAAATACTCCAGTCGTAATGGCAGCAGCTCTGAGAACTGGCCTCTGCTGCCCGATCAGTTACATATGGCCTTGTTGCTGCCAGGAACAAGAAGGAGGGATATTTTCAGTGCTGCTTGATGCTTGTGCACAGGGATACGAGGGTGCTAGTCAATCAAACAGAGGGGCCCATAAGGTGACAAGACCCCCTATTTGGAATGTCAGTCTGTGGAATGTGTCCAGCATAATACACCTATGTAACCAGCAAGGCCAGTATATATGTAAAACCTGCACTGCAGCATAATTTATGGGATTACAGTCACTGTAATCAACATCATCTACTGGACCTGAAGGATGAGGGATTCAAGTGTGAGAATGTGTGTCTCTGTGTGTCTATTGTACCTCAGAATGAAGAAGAGTGTGTGTGTATCATACCTGGAAGGCAGACAGGTCGAGCACGGCGAAGCTGTTGAGGAACCGGAGGCCCGTTAGGGCCACCTGGATGACCCCGGGGGCGTAGGGCTCCTGTGGGCCCTGGGCAGCCGGCTCAGGCAGGGCGGAGCTGTGGAGCAGGATGCAGTACAGAGTGTGTACCACACCCACCAGGTCTGTGGACTGCAGCAGGGATGTCAGTCCTGTGGGGTCTGCACGCTTGTTGTCAAATATACTGGGAGACCTGCAGAGGATACAGGTAATATAAATAAACACGTGACATGATCATTTCATTTCTGCTCAATGAACGTAGTGACAGAAATGTTATATAGGGAAATGAATTAGATCAGAGTACTCCACATAAGATCTCCAAACTCCTTATTGCTTACTAAGAAATAGATCTCCTTTCTACTAAAAAGCTTAGTTAAAAATATCCTGACTTTTCACTTCATTCTATATCAAGCAGAAGTTGAATTCACAACATAGCTCTTCAGCTTGCAGCCAGCAACTGCAGCGAGCTAGCCGAGCTGAGTTTGACAACCAGCTGAAAGTCAGTAAACCTGAGAAGGTGTTGGCTGCTCTCCTCACCGCAGTGACCAGAGACCCAGGATGTAAGAGTGAAGGCAGTCTGGTCCCTGTGGCTTCTAGATTTACTCGCTAGACCAGGGCTGTCCCCTCAGATATAAATAATTGGGCCTGCCCTCTTTACCCTGCATGCCTATAGGGTCAAGTGGCTTAACTGGTTACCCAGAGAGAGAAGTTGGAGTTGAAGTCTGGTGGCTGTGTGTGAGAAGGTGTCTATGCTCAGCTGTGCAAGTGAAAATGATTGAATAATCAGGGTTAAAAAGCTTGGTCATTACCACTACAACCATAGCTATAGATATTATTTAATGGTACAACAGTGACACAGAAATGTGGCTCTTATCTTCACCAGTTCAGAATCTGAGTTTGCTCCTCCAAGCTGGTCAGAGTGAACACAGGAATTTGGAAGTAGCTCTGACAACGGCTCCTCTGCCCTTGGCTGCAGAGGGCTTCCTGGCAACGTGCTGTGTATTCAGGCACATTTAATTAAGGCACGCCTTACAGGATTGAAAGCAGCGTGTTCGTGCGTCTTAGCCAGGACGCCACCCTGCAGATTAAAGGGATTGGTAACATCATCCTCTCAGTACACATCACAGGTGAGAACAGAACCGGAGTATAATACTGATTGGCTGGAAGGAGAGGTTGCTCTGAGTGCCTCAGCTGCCCTCTTCATAAGACTGGAGGCCAGTCAATTCAAACGTCTATAAATAGAGTACAAAATGTCCTCTTTTAAACTAGATAAACAGCACTACATCAAAGTCAATGGCATCAGAGAAAACTCATCTCAAATCGCTCCCATTGTTTTACATTTAGGATGCACGCAAACAAGCAGAGTTCCATGAGCTAGCGCTGACAGGCAATTTAAGAATACCCCTGCTGCACAGGGTGTGATTTGCAGGCAGAGAAGAGGCCGTTTGACCTCTGGATAGAACCCACTGTGCATGCTGTTACTTGATGTTGGCCAACAGCTCTGTGTGGAAATTCGTAGCTCGGCAAGTACATGGTCTCTAATGCCAATTAAATCCCTTGACACAGCAACTGGCATGACCAAAAATATTCCAGGACCATAGTATGCATTCTCTCCAGTATAATCTCATGAACACACAGAGAAAGAATGGAGATAGTTGGCTGGATTAGCAGGGTGTTGATTATTACACAACATCGCTCGGTCCGCTCATTAAAGTTATGGTGCCGTGTTTTCTCACAGATATTAAGTGACAGTCTCAGCAGTACTCCCCGTGTTGGTGTGAAGCAGCTGGGCACTGTTACAGCACACAGCAGCTGGAGGGGAGAGGTATACTAGCAGAACAGCATTGTAAGTAAATCAGTCCTGTTGATACTAACTTATGTCAGGTTTTGACAACAGACCTGAAATATTTGAGCTAAAATACATCTGTCCTAATTCAAACTGTGACACTACAGAAACTAAAGGGATCTGATGTGCCCATATGACGCGCGTTTAACTAGCAGGGCAGCATACCTGTACTAAGGGTCATGCTATCTTTGTCAGTATTGCGTCTCAGTCTGTGTGCTTAGCCTCTGTCAGCGGCACCACTGAGCCTCTCTTGGGGGTGGTCACAGTGACACACGTGGGTGGGTTTCTCCCAGTGTGCTAGAGGCAAGGGTTTATGGTGAGTGACAGAGCACTGGAGTAAAGTAGATGCCTATCTCCATCAACAGTAACGATGGCCTCGCCAGCGCTCAGACTAAAGGAAACCACTGAGTGCGATTGAAAAGGAGGCTGTGTATTTGTTTGGGTTCCAACAACCAGTCTTTATGGGACGGAGGACTTAAAAGATTCAATAGTGAGTCACGCCTGCCATTAGATTTGTGAACTGCCATGTGTGAAGGCTCTGGGAGTGAGATACCAGGAAAATTACCTCGCGCCCAACACCATCAAAACAAAGGAGATGATCGTGGACTTCAGGAAACAGCAGAGGGAGCACCACCCTATCTACATTGACGGGAACGCAGTGGAGAAGGTGGAAAGCTTCAAGTTCCTTGGCGTGCACATCACTGACAAACTGAAATGGTCCACCCACACAGATAGTGTGGTGAAAAAGGCGCAACAGCACCTCTTCAACCTCAGGAGGCTGAAGGAATTTGGCTTGGCACCTAAAACCCTCAAACTTTTACAGATGCACAATTGAGAGCATTCTGGTGGGATGCATCACCGCCTGGTACGGCAACTGCACCGAACGCAACTGCAGGGCTCTCCAGAGGGTGGTGCGGTCTGCCCAACGCATCACCGGGGGCAAACTACATGCCCCCCAGGACACCTACAGCACCCGATGTCACAGAAAGGCCAACAACCACCCAAGCCACTGCCAGTTCACCTCGCTATCATCCAGAAGGCGAGGTCAGTACAGATGCATCAAAGCTGGGACCGAGAGACTGAAAAACAGCTTCTATCTCAAGGACATCAGGCTGTTAACCTGTTTGGAATAGGGGGCAGCATTTTCACATTCGGATGAAAAGCGTGCCCAGAGTAAACTTCCTGCTACTCAGGCCCAGAAGCTAATATATGCATATTATTAGTAGATTTGGATAGAAAACACTCTGAAGTTTCTAAAACTGTTTGAATGATGTCTGTGAGTATAACACAACTCATATGGCAGCCGAAAACCTGAGAAAAATCCAACCAGGAAGTGGGAAATCTGAGGTTTGTAGTTTTTCAACTCATTTCCTTTCTAATATACAGTGTCTATGGGGTCATATTGCACTTCATAATGCTTCCACTAGATGTCAACAGTCTTTAGAACCTTGTTTGAGGCTTCTACTGTGAAGGAGGAGAGAATGAGAGCTGTTTCAACCAGATGTCTGGCAGAGTGCCATGAGCTGGTCACGCGTGTGGCCGTGAGAGCGACCTGCGTTCCATTGCATTTCTAAAGACAAAGGAATTCTCCGGTTGAAACATTATTGAAGATTTATGTTAAAAACATCCTAAAGATTGATTCTATACATCGTTTGACATGTTTCTACGAACTGTTATATAACTATTTGGAATTTTCGTCTGAACTTTCGCCTGGACTTGCCCGCGCCTCGTGAGTTTGGATTGTGAACTAAACACGCTAACAAAAAGGAGGTATTTGGACATAAATGATGGACTTTATCGAACAAAACAAACATTTATTGTGGAACTGGGATTCCTGGGAGTGCATTCTGATGAAGAGCAAAGGTAAGTGAATATTTATAATGCTATTTCTGACTTCTGTTGACTCCACAACATGGCGGGTACCTGTATGGCTTGTTTTTGTGTCTGAGCGCCGTACTCAGATTATTGCATGGTGTGCTTTTTCCGTAAAGTTTTTTTGGGAAATCTGACACAGCGGTTGCATTAAGGAGAAGTACATCTTTAATTCTGTGCATAACAGTTGTATTTTTTTATCAAAGTTTATAATGAGTATTTCTGTAAATTGATGTGGCTCTCTGAAAATTCGCCGGATGTTTTCGAGGCACAACATTACTGACCATAACGCGCCAATGTAAACTGAGATTTTTGGATATAAATATGAACTTTATCAAACAAAACATAAATGTATTGTGTAACATGAAGTACTATGAGTGCCATGATGATCATCAAAGGTTAGTGATTAATTTGATATTTTTCTGCTTTTTGTGACTCCTCTCTTTGGCTGGAAAATGGCTGGAAATGTTTTGTGACTAGGCTCTGACCTAACATAATCATATGGTGTGCTTTCGCTGTAAAGCCTTTTTGAAACCAGACACGATGGGTAGATTAACAAGAAGTTAAGCTTTAATTTGGTGTATTGCACTTGTGAATGTATGAAAGTTAAATATTTCAAAAAAATATTTTTGAATTTCGCGCTCTGCCTTTTCAGCGGATGTTGTCGAGGGTTTCCGCTAGCCCCAAGAAGTTAAATAGCCATCACTAGCACATTAGAGGCTGCTGCCCTATATACATAGACTTGAAATCACTGGCCACTTTAATACTGTTTACATATTTTGCATTACTCATCTCATATGTATATACTGTATTCTATTCTACTGTATCTTAGTCTATGCCGCTCTGACACTGCTCGCCCAAATATTTATATATTCTGAATTCCATTCCTTTACTTTAGAATTGTGTGTATTGTTGTGGAATTGTTAGATATTGCTGTACTGTTGGAGCTAGAAACACAAGCATTTTGCTACACCCGCAATAACATCTGCTAAACACATGTATGTGACCAATAAAATTGGATTAATTTTTTCCCCACAGGGATGTCTGGAGAGGGTCAAAGAGGAAGAGAGACGGCTGCCACCCACCGGCCAGTCACAGCGAAGCACAGCTTACACATGGCGTGCAGCAGAGCGGTAGCCTGATGGAGGAAGGTGGACATCTTGGGGCTCTCGTCCACTGGGCCCTGGACAGACAGGAAGCAGCCGTACAGCTTGTCAATCAGACCCATGTTCACCACATAACTGAGGGAGGGACAAACACAAAAGGAGGATAAGAGTAAATTCACAGGAAATAAACAAATTACTAAACCTTCACAATGAAATATTTGATGTCATTCAAGAAGTGTCTCTGTGACATATGTTCTATCCTAACAAAGGCCCTAACTGAGTGCAAATCACCGGCAGCACAGTTGAAATGTGATCTCACCTAAGCCCTCTATACTCCCTGTTATTAGTGTGATATCACCAATTTGTCTTGCCAATGACAGGTCTCATGATCATGTTCCCTCTGCTATCTCAGCAACAAAATCACTGGTAACAGCATCATTACATTTACATTTGAGTAATTTAACAGATGCTCTTATCCAGAGCGACTTACAGTAGTGAGTGCATACATTTTCATACTTTTTCTGACTCCAATAAGTCATTAGAGGGTGGTTGTGCCCCACTGTGCCAGCCCAGAGCTAGGCCCCTGACTGTCTACTGACCTGAGGCTGCTTCACAGCTCAGGTATGCCTTTCCCACCCCGCTCTGCCCTACCCACTATAGGGGCCGACAGGAAGGCTCAGCAGTCAATCACAAGACCTCCCAGATGTACCAGATAGTTCAGTCCAGATTCAGGAAGCCTGCCACTGTTCTACACTACATGAGTTCATTCCTTACCCTCTCTGGCTTCGCTTAGCTTATTCCCTCAACTCGCTCCCTCGTTCGCATACCTTATTCTGTTGGGACTGTCAGTCAAAATGGGCTCCTCAATGCAGGTAATTCCTATTTTTTCAACCTCCACAATAGGTCATCTGACACTTGAACCACGGTCCCTTGTTATGACTTCATCCTCTTCCACAGCTTCACTAGAGCTGAAAGGAGCTTTCCACGCAAAGTTGTGCACAATGCCTGGCCCACAGTATGTTTGAAAAGCTGTTCAGTCTTGCCCCTGTGTGTTTCAACTTATGACCTACATGCATCTGTATGTTTCTGACACTGGTAGGAGATAAGTATGGTACAAAGCCTGGTGAGTGATTGGTAATGAGAAATGAAGACTTAGAAGGGGAATGCTGATGTTCTCTTTCTGTGTGATCTACAGTTCACCATAATGGGGGAAAAGTGTTGCTGAAGTTACCATCTTTTTGATCTTATTTCCTCCCTACCATCACATACATCATTTGAGGCAGCGGAGGTAAATCTTTCATTGCTTGCAGGGATTACTAGTCTGACGACACCATTTTTCTCAGGCTCTCCCTTGTCTCCAGGGTTACGACTGGGTCATAGTATGAGTGTTAGGCCTGTGCAGCTGCTCTGGTCAGATGAATCATTGGCTGTGGGAGGGATGATGTGAAAACTCCACTCTTCCCGAAGGTCTGGGCCTGCCTTTCCTCACCGCCCCACAGTGCCTGGACAGACACAGCCCCTGCTACTCAAAGGCCACGTTTAAGAGGATGTTGCAAACTTTCAGGAGTGTTCTATGTTTATGTTGCCTCAAGTAAAAAAAAAAGACATATTACTTTGCTGAGGAGTTTGATCCAGAACGTGTGAAAAAGTAGTTTTTGGACAGATGCCAGAGGACACCCTCTCTCACCCTCACTCCAAGCCCCTGGCATTATCTGACCTTTTCTAAGGGAGTTGACCTTTTGTAGTAATCTTTTCAACGAAAGGCAATTTCTGATAGTAACTAAGTTGGCTTAATTTCAGTGGTTCCCCAGATCAACCCTAAAGGAGAAAGTAGAGATGGGACAGAGGTGTTGTGACAGGGAGGACTGCCGTAGTAGCGCAATGTGTGGTTTGAGAGAGAGGAGGAAGAGCTTACCTGATGAGGTCATGGGACCGGGTGTTGAAGGGCTCCATAGGGGAGGTCTTGGTGTCTGGTGATAGGATGCGTGGGGCGTCTCCGCGGCCACACTCGGGAACATAGGGAAGAATGAGACTCAGGATGGTAGCGCTGGTCTGCAGCAGGCCGGTGGTCAGCCCCTCAAACACCTGCTTGTTCACACTGCGACCAAAGATGGACTTGTCTTCATCTGGGACGTACAGCTGAGAAAAAGACAGTGTGGTCAGTCAAGAGTTCCGTAAACCTCCATGTCACAGTACAGTCTGTACCAGTAGCTCTATACCTGCTCTTTCGAGCTAGCTTGTATCACATACAGCCTTGGCTTGTCCTTGTCAGCTTGCCAAGTCCTCTGTCAAAAAAGGAATCTTGACATTGATCGATCACAGTGCAAAACTGACAATGTCCCAGGCAGTCACAGTATCCACCAACAGCAGAGTTCAACAAAAGACCAGATCATTGCAACCTCAGTTTGACTTCTACAACACAGGCCAAGGCCATTTGTATTGGTTGTGATCCTGATGTCATTGTATAATCAATCGGGTGGGACATACGTCGGTGGTTAACAGTCAGTGTGACATGGTTACTGTTGCTGTGCCAGACTACTGCTGCTGCCATATGAGAGGTCTCAGTGGTATTCCCTCCCTGGTAACAAGGGAAGACAACCGGATAATGAGATTGTAGAGAAAACCACTGGAACTAACACAGGGGGGTGTTCTGTGTTCACCATCATCTGTGATATTAAACCAAATGCTCCCCTTACCCATGCCTCATATACATAGACGGGCTGATAGAACTTGCAGCATACCGATTCCTCTGACATGATTTTGTGGACTTTTTAAAATTTAATATTTTCATGTTAGTTATCCCAAACTCTTTATTACAAGAAGAGCACAAGCATCTGAAATATTCCAAGAAATGTTCATGAAGATATATTAAAAGAGTCTCAGGGTATATAAAGACTCATGGTCATGGTGTTCTGGTGACAGGAGTGTATATCCCTTTTTAGTTCAGTGACATTTTTGCATGTGTGTGTGTGTATATAGAGGTTAAGGTTTAGTTTTAGAAATAAAGAGAAGGTCAGGTAAAATGTCTGAACCATCTCATTTAGATTAATGGTTAGGGCAGCATGCTGACAGCGTTAGTAAATCCACCAACATTCTCCACAAATCGAATTAAAGAGGGACAAGCACAGACGCCGGCACTCTCTACCTCCACCCACTTCCAAACACAAACACACACACACACACACACACACGTTCTTACGCGGACTATTCATGAGCCCCATGTTCGTCAGTGTCCAAGACGTCTAAATAAGTTAACGTTGTCCTGTTCAAAATGTCAGTCGTCAAAGCAGCTGTGGGGATATATGTTTTATATAATCTGAAGCATACAGACTAACCTCCCCCTCCGTCCCCTCAGGAAACATGACTGCTTTGAATTGGAACTCAGGGCTGGAGAAGGAAGCCCCAATAGAGTTCATGCATGTATCAAAGCCCATGTCTTTGCCTTGTCCTGTCTGTGCAGTCACCACCATTAGATGTTTGGAGTCGGCTGATGTTTACAGTCTCTGAAAGAGTGCTAAAGGTTTTGGACTGACATATAACCCATCCACCATACTGCCTGCTTCGGTCTCCCCTTCCCTAAAGCCCAGAAGTATCTGTGTGGCTGAGGTGGTGGCAGAGCCAGGATTTGTACTGTAGCGTGGGTCTCTGTTTTATTAACACTGTGCCAGGAAGGAACAAATGCTGGCGATGAGGCCATGGTTTTTTAGCACTCACAGTGTTGCATGTAGTCAGGAGAATTTACATAGACCGAGACATTGTGAGGGATTCATTAAACAGCTTGGTCCTTGGGAATACAATCTACAGTTCTGATCATGCCATTCAACCTTCGTAAGTATTACACAATGTTCAGGGACTTACGTTTCCATACAAATAACATCTTTGAATAATACATGCGTTGTTTAAGTGAACATACATTTAATGGAATGCCATCATAGCAATAATGATAGTAATTGGTGATGTTTTTTATGGTGTGGTGAAAAGACACTTACTGTGAGCTGATGCAGCAGCAGGTCCATGAGGGAGGCTACCTTATTGCTGAATAGAACATAGGAGCAGTTGAGGTGGCAGCGAGAGCATGCCAGAAAGTATATGTTTACAGCAGCACATAGGGACCTGAGGAGAGAGAGAACCAGATGAATCCCTTGTCAGAAGTCAAACTAAATAGTTCAAGGTAAAATTCAACACTAGTGTTACAGTGTAGGTGTTCATCCCCAGGCATTGACATGGCTATCTGAAGTAATCAGGAAACACACTCCACCAGATTTGTGGTTCCTTAAGGGCACAATTTTATCTTTGGAAGGGTTGAAAGTATGTACTGTCATTGATGTAAGAGTAGGTAAGCAGAATTCAGAAACCCAGTCATATCAACTACACTGAACAAAAATATATAATGCAACATTTCATCGAGTTCCAGTTCATATAAGGAAATCAGTCATTTGAAGTAAATAGATTAGGACCTAATCTATGGATTTCATATGACTGGGAATACAGATATGCATCTGTTGGTCACAGATACCTTAAAAACAAAAAATATGGTCGTTGATCAGAAACACAGTATCTGGTGTGAACACCATTTGCCTCATGCAGCAGCGACATCTCATTCGCATAGAGTTGATCAGGCTGGTGATTGTTGCCTGTGGAATGTTGTCCCACTCCTCTTCAATGGCTGTGCGAAGTTGCCAGATATTGGCTGGAACTGGAACATGCTGCCGTACACATTAATCCAAACATGCTCAATGGGTAACATGTTTGGTGAGTATGCAGGCAAGAACTGGGACATTTTCAGCTTCCAGGAATTGTGTTCAGATCCTTGCGACATGGGGCCGTGCATTATCATGCTGAAACATGAGGTGATGGCGGCGGATGAATGGCGTGACAATGGGCCTTAGGATCACGTCACAGTATCTCTGTGTATTCAAACTGCCATCAATAAAATGCAAATGAGTTTGTGGTCCGTAGCTTATGCCTGCCCATTCCATAACCTTACTGCCCCCATGGGTCACTGTCCACAACGTTGACATCAGCACACTGCTCGCCCACACAATGCCATACACGCACACAGTCTGCCCGGTACAGTTGATACTGGGATTCATCCTTGAAGAGCACTTCTCCAGCATGCCAGTAGCCATCGAAGGTGAGCATTTGCCCACTGAAGTTGGTTACGACGCCGACCGGCAGTCAGGTCAAGACCATGGTGAGGACGACGAGCACGCAGACGAGCTTCCCTGAAACGGTTTCTGACAGTTTGTGCAGACATTCTTTGGTTGTGCAAACCCACTGTTTCATCAGCTGTCCGGGTGGCTGGTCTCAGACGATCCCCGCAGGTGAAGAAGCTGGATGTGGATGTCTTGGGCTGGCGTGGTTACACGAGGTCTGCGGTTGTGAGGATGTACACCAAATTCTCTAAAGAGACATTAACATTCAATTCATTGGCAACAGCTCTGGTGGACATTCCTGCAGTCAGCATGCCAATTGCACACTCCCTCAAAACTTGCACATTTTAGAGTGGCCTTATATTGTCCCCAGCACAAGGTACTGATCATGCTGTTAAATCAGCTTCTTGATATGCCACCTGTCAGGTGGATGGATTATCTTGGAAAAAATTAGAAATGCTCACTAACAGGGATGTAAACAAATGTGGGCAAAAAAATTGAGAGAAATAAACTTTGTGTATGGAACATTTCTGGGAACTTTTATTTCAGCTCATGAAACATGGGACCAACACTTGTCGCGTTTATATTTTTGTTCAGTATACTTATAGCTCTACCCCCTCACTACTAGTCAACTGGTTATCCAGAGCTAGGGACAGTAATAAGACAAGAAATCTGCATAACCAGTAGAGCTCGGTGCAATCACAGTCAGTCCAATCTGGAGTCTGCTCCAGCAGAGCTTCCTCTGTGGCGATAAGGCCATTCCTCTCAGTAGCTCCTCAGCTCAGAGCCTAAAGGCAGGCTACAGCAGAGCTGTGAGTGGAGCATGCCTCTGTATTATGTCTGCTTTAAACAAACCCTATGAGAAGATTCATGCCACAGATAACTGATTAATAATTCTGCTCTGACTGCTGCTCCCCCTTGTTTCATCACTTAATATTTTCTGACATCTGTATATTTTAGCCAATAGAAGAGTGGCGTGTCCTATCTGCTCGGAGGAAGAATGGAATCTGGCTTTCCTATTCTAAAGTAGGCCATGTTTATTTCAACTGGTAAACATTTTGATATCTCCTGCAACATTCACATCTGCAACGCATTTCCACTCCAACCTAGTTGGCATTTAGATAGAATATAGCAGAGACTGATGTAGGCCTAGGTGGATTGGTCTGTCAATAACTTCCTCTTAACAAAAATTACTCATCTTGTTTCATATGCTAGTGGGAAGATCTGTAATTTGTTCCATATCATTATTGACATTGTAGTGTAAAGCTGTCAGACATAGAATGTGGTGATAATGTGAGAAGTATTACATTGCGAGTAATGGGAAAGTATCCAAATAGTCCCATCAATGTCTGGTTAAGAACTCTGTGGTTTGCTTGCTTAAAACTTTTATACACCTTACTATATGAGTATCATATGCTGTATGTGTATGGGCATTCTAGCCAAATAAAATGTTTGGATCTTTTCCGCCACCATTTTATATACAAATTCCTGAGAAAATGCAAACCAAAACAACATGATTTGGTGTGTTGATCCCTGTTTCTGCCAAACTCCTCCTTAATAAGATCTGTTTTCCAGGAATGCACAAAAACACAAATGCCACATTAATTCTATTGTCCATTAATAGTCTTAGAATGGAGTGGGTGGAAGAAGGCAGCCTTCATGGTTGAGTGGAATGATAACACAGCCTCTATTGGGCTAAAGTGAAGTAACGTGAGAACCCCACCAAACTGTGCTCTCTGGGCAGCTGACCAGAACCGGGGCTGCCTCAAATTATTACTTTTTTTCTCTCCATAATTTAGTAATTCAGCCATAAGTCCGTTTTTCAGTGACAGAATTCCACCATTGGAAAGACTGCAAACCAATGGAATGAAATAGTAGCTTTCCTCTCAGTCTGATGCTGTGCTGCTTTTCATGTGTTCATTCTGTATGTACAGAGATGAAACCAGGCTATTATCACTCCCATACCTGACTCAGAAGGGAGAAAAGCCATTTCAGGTGAAGATTCTTTCAGTTACTGTGATGGAATGCAAGGTGTCCTTATCAAATTAAATAAGACAGGGTGTCAAACCATAGGGAAGGTAAAATGACAGGGTGGGCTGATCCTGTTACAACACTGACATCGTCCTACATGAAAAGGCCTCGGAAATCTATAAGACATAGAAATTATGAGGAGAGGGAGCAAGAGAGCAGTCCTAAAACACAGACTACTAAATGGAAGATGAATGATAACATGACAAAAAAGGGAAGGTCAATATTTATTAAATAACTTGTAAATAATAGGCTGCAAAGCCCGAAATGGATTAGGCAAACATCTTCACGATGTTTCTATAATAACCTGTCAACCATAGCACCCTGGTTTTACTCCATGCGTAAGTGGAGGTTGCCCTACCCAGAATGTCATTATCCATGTTGGGAGCTGGGGGAGGGGGGGGGCAGGCCAGTCCCCAGGTGGCTGCCACTCTTAACCAGCAGATTAAAGGGCACATCCCTCATTTCTTTAATCTTATTAGAGAGAAAAACAGCTGTCGACTGCTTCCATTCTCTTCACAAACCCATAGGACAGAGACGGATCTAAAGGCACATTTAGCTGTAAATGTCAACATATCAAATGTATGCAGACCATTTTCCATCTTATGTAGAACATGCATTTCATTTGGTAGAAGATAATATATTATGAATTATATTATACTGAACAAAAATATAAATGCAACAATTTCAAAGATTTTACTGAGTTATAGTTCATATAAGGAAATCAGTCAATTTAAATAAACTCATTAGGCCCTAATCTATGGATTTCACATGACTGGGGAGCCAGGCCCAGCCAATCAGAATTAGTTGTTCCTACAGCTTTACTACAGACAGAAATACTCCTTAGTACCTTGCTCATGAAACATAGGACCAACACGTTACATATTGCGTTTATATTTTTGTTCCGTGTATATTTAAGCAATAAGGCCCAAGGAGGTGTGGTATATGGCCAATATACCATGGCTAAGGGCTGTTAGGCACGAAGCAATGCCTTATTGCTATTAATCAACTGGTTACCAACGTAATTAGAGCAGTAAATTCAAATGTTTTGTCATACCCGTGGTATACCACGGCTGGAGCCAATTAGCATTCAAGGCTCGAACCACCCAGTTTATAGTGATGATTTTAGTCTAGGAATCCATTCCATTCTAATTCGAATCAGCACACACACTCAACCAAACAGTCAGATCTGAAGTTATGAACATCCTACCGACTTCTCACAATCGACTCAGTCAACTACTCATGTAATGAGCATGCAATTGCTTTGTAACACAGATAATCAGGCATGTCTTGAGCCCTCTTTAAACAAATGGCGAGAATGTCAAAGGCACGTTTGAATAATGTCCTTACAGCAGCTCATACAATGAGCAATCTCAGTGATCCGTCTTTAGCTCCCTCCCACCTAAATCGGCGTGATTAGCATGACACCTGATATCATCCAGTCTCCTGGAATCTCTGTTGCTGTGCCCCCTCGACGACAGGCTCAATGATTTTGAGGAGCAATTTAGTAAAGTGCCACGCTAGTCCATCTCGTGTTACCGTGCAGTATGTAGGTAGTGTTGGTTGACCCACGAGTGCCAATCTATCCTAACAGGCAGCATTCCTCCACCTACATAGCTCTGGGCTGCCCATTTGACGCGTGCCACGCCCACTGCTGGACCCCATCATTTGGTGCCTGCTCCACCTGCCAGACTTCACCCAGCAGGAGACACAACGGGCACTTTGTTAATCTGAGAATAATGAAGCCTTATCTTGTAGACGCGGGATTAGGTTCCACTGCTGGCCCATACTAACAGGTTGTATAGAGAACGAGGTAGAGAGAGAGCCCGAGAGAGCGCAAGCACGAGATCGAGAGAGAAGAGGAAGAAGCCTAGAGAGATGTAGATAATTAGCAATGTAATCTCCTCACCTACTGTAAACTGCTTAACCCCAGTCAGCCAGCCACAGCAGAGCTGATCACCCTACTGGCCTGATGAGGCCATAGACACACAGCGATCTCAGGCTAGGAGTTAATGTAATAATAATCATAATTATTTGGTGGGTGCTTATATTTGTCCTATTTCACACATGTACAAGTATAGAGTGCTAGATAGACTAGAGACACACTGACTGGAGAAACACCTTGACCTGGGACAGCCCTACACCATGCAGCCCTGTGGGGATCACCCTGGGTGGCCGACCGGCTCGGACATAACAGGAGGGCTGGGGGATTGGGAGTGTCACTGACTTCTGTGGCTGAATTAAAACTCTTAAGTTTAAACCATCCCAGAATCCATAGAGTATCCCAGGGGCTGATAGACAGATGGCTGGGAAGGGAAAATTAGAGCGAAGGTCAGGATCCTCCCCACCCCCACATAGTATAGTACTGCCCAAATACCCCAGGAGACACTTAGGGCTCAAGAGTATTTAACAGTATTTTCTTAGTGACATAAACAGAAACAGCATAATAGTTTAGTGTACTGGGACAATATCAAGTAGACTCCCCTTACAGATAGATGTTTCCAAATTTCAGAAGTCCAGCACTTCCCATCCTGCAAAGTCAACAGGACATCAACCATGTAAAAGACTCATTATGCTTTTTGTAACTGGGTTATCAAGCAGGAGATCGTTCCACCTGAACCTCAAGCTCACGTTTCCCAACATCTCAGTGCTTTTCCTATGTGCCCAGTAAGGCCTGACCATGGCAATGCTGCAGAAATCTGATCAACTTCCAGATCAGGTTGAATCCCTGCTTTTCAACAAAGAAAATTTGTGTTCAGGGAAAGAAATCAAATCCTAACATGCTGACCACACCGCTCATGTTGCAAAAGGAATTTACACATACATGTTATTCAATCACTGCACCCACATTGCTCACGCGCGCCAACGAACATCTGCATTGCCAAGCGCTAAAATAGAAGTCCGTTCCATTGGTGGCGCTGAACGCAGTGCAAGTCCTGCCTCTCCCATCTCCTCATTGGTTTATAGGAGCAGATACCCAAGTGCCATCTCGTCATTGGTTATACCCACGTGGGTGATTGAAAGATGAACCGAGGTCAGTCGGTCGTGGTAATACACCTTATTATGAAAGTTGGCTGCCAATCGCCATATAAAGTCCAAAGAAGAAAAATCCTGGAAGGAGGAGAGATGACTAGAAAAGATTTGGTTTACCGTTTTGTGTGTGGATTAATTGTTGGAGTTGAGGACCTTGTGCATTTCAGGTAAAAGAACAACTTAACGTTTATATCCCAGGACAAATTAGCTAGCAACAGCAAGCTAGCTAAATAGGACAAATTAGCTAGCAACTGCAAGCTAACTAGCCATAAATGTTTAGTGCTTTTCGACCTGTCCCCAAATTAATATAATTGGTTCAGAGTTTGTTTTGATATTTCAACCTGCGTGTCCTGATCGCGTTTGGTGTGTGGGGGGACAAAATCAATTTGCGCGCATCTGGTTTGGGCATGGTGTAAGCGAAAACACAAGGTGAGGAGCAAATCCATTTCCTGGTACCGTCAAACAATCCCTTCATTCACTGCTATCTAAATGGCATTTCATTTGATTCTCCTGTTGATCGATCTGATACCCTGAGTGCTTCCAAGATGTCCATTCTGCCTGTCATGCCACACCGGCTGGGTATAAACTGGGAGAAATCTGATGAGCCGTCACGCATCACACACACATGCAAGCACACACTCATTCACTCGTAGCCTATAACGACATCCTGAAAGGAAACCACAGGGAGCAGCTTTGATTTCACAGGACACACTCAGTAATGTGACAGAGGTGGTCAACTACAATAGTGTTTTAACATGCAGGGTCCTAGCACAGCAGTGCCATTGCACTGTTAAGACGTCTCTCTAAAACTAGAAAGCAGCTCGTTCCATTTTCAGCAAGGTAGGACTTATCACTTAGATAAAACGGATACCACAACCACAGTCATATTGAATTGTCTCTTCTCCCTACTCTAAAGGAATAAACGATTCTCTAAAATTCAACTCAAATTTATAAGACTGGCTCTTCAGCCCTTCAGATGGGCCAGTCTGTCTGGTCTAACGCTGGCTTGTCTTCTCTCTGAGTTATACTCCAGCAGCCCCAGAGGGGGGCACATATGCTGACAGGCTCTGGTGCTGAGCCCAGATATCACTGGGACACCAGTCCCATCTCTCTCCCCCTCTCTACTCCCCAGTGACCCCTTCTGGGAGACAAAGGGACATGTCCCATAAACACACAGTAGTTGACACAAGGTTGGAATACTTGAAGAAAGCATCCATCTTTCCTTAACACATCTGAGAAGTGTTGGATTTGTTAAAGTAGTGATAACGAAACTTTGCTTTTGCTAATCAAATCACATAGTGATTTCCCCAAAGCGAGGAAGGATGTGCTGATAAAGTTTAAAAAAACGGGGTCAGAAGACACCTCAGTTTACCCCCCACCTAATCCACACCTCCAGCCTGGGGCAAAACATTTTCACACCATATACTAATAGTGACACTGAAGATAAGAGTCTCCAGAGGCAGAGAGACCAGAGCAGAGGTGCTGCCTGGTGAGGATCTGGGATCATTTACAGCTTGTTTTAGACAGCTCTCCCCCTCCTCCCCTAGGGAACACAACACTCTCCACTCAGAATCACACAGAGCACACACTTGCACTGCTCCAATAAAAAAATATAGATCCATTGAAGGATTTTTAACAATAGTCCCTCACGTTAAGATTAAAATACACAACTTTATTAGGAAGAGTTTATTTATTTATTATTATTTAGATGATTGAACGATTTTCAAAACTACAAAATTACTCTCCAGGTGCAGACCAATTAAGGTTAATCTTCACATGCAAGTAAATATGGTTTATGGATGACTTTCCACGTTAACATCTTTGATATATTCGACAAACTGCTATATTCATGTTAATGAGAGTTGTTGCTCTGCTAGTCTAGACATGGATCCAGCGGCAACAGGGTTACACAGGGACATTAGCAGAGCCTCACTGAGGAATTAGCTCATTAATGTAATGGTAACGAGGTGGAGTGGGCCTCCCAGAGGGGTAATATTGCCTGAGCATCTCCAACTCTGCAGTTGACTTTTTTGTAAATCACTCAGCTTATCTGAGAGGAGGCGATCAATACGGCAGCATTACTGTAAACAGATAATGTAGCGAGCGCTGTGGTTAGCGTCTGTCTCACAGACACCGCCCATTACTCCATACAGATGAGCAATAGTGATTAGTGGACAGACATACCATGTCCTTGTGTTGCATCTCATCACCACTGTAGCTCTCAATATTCCCTTCCCTTGACCCGACTTGACTCCCTTACCTTTCCTATTTTGTAAATGTGTGTGTTTACAGAATGTGGGTGGAGTAATACATGTTTAACCAGGCACCGGACTACATTGAGTGTGGGCTGGGTGTGTCTGAGGGGCTGGATTGATATGCTCTGTAGGAGGGTTATCCCAGGTTCAGAGCACTCAGGGGCATAGCAACAACCCCATGCCTTCTACTCTACAGCACGGATGACAGAGAGAGCACAGAGACGGTCTATAGACAGACAGCCTATCACAACCTGAGCCAATCAATACCAACAAACACCATAGGTGCTGGTTAGACCATTCCAGCTGCCCAGACAGGACCTGGCAACACGTCGCATGTTTTGCCATTGGCAACATCATGAATACGATCACTAAATACTGTTAAAAGTATAATACTACTGATTCATATATATCAAGTGAAACACATAGCAAGAACTGGACGAATTTCTTGAGCTTTTCTTTAGTTGCATCCTAACATTCCTAATTGTGATGACAAAGGAGTGAGTTGCCCCTTCGTGGTGTATTGGACTTGTCCTCAGTCTTATGCATATTTATAGAAACTCTGGAGAAGTTCTTCTCAACATGTTCAGACAAGGTAGTAAGTAATTGAGTACTGAAAGAAGGTAACTGGGAGGCCATTCCATTATCACTAGACATTGCACACTTCAGCTCTGGATAGGACAAGCTGTTCTGTAGAGGATAAAATAAGTACCTCTGATCCATGGTTTGCGTTAGCGGGTAATAGCCGGCTTTTGGACGATAAAAAAATAGAAATGCTTATCTATAGGGTATTTGCATAATTAAATTAAATTGGCGCGTGTATTGTATATTCGTTATGTATCTTATTTATCACACACATAGGCCTACAGCATACAGATACAGAGCCCATTCAAAACAATTTTTCCCAGTAGGAGCTTGTTTTGTCTTGAACGCACAGAAGTCGGAAATTTCCGAGATCCCAGTTGTTTTGAACGCTGCATTAAACGGAAACGGAAGGCAGGCTTCAACAGCGCGTCACACACCACTTTGCAATGAGCTGGAGGCAGTATGCATTTTGAAAACATATGCTTAATTGTTTGAAATCTGAACGTTTAATACATTAATACCATGATTCAAAGTAGCCCATTAGCTCTCCTCTCTTCTACATTTCTAAGGATATTTTCATCACTGTCACATGAAACCGCTCGCATGTGCAGTGCCATTTTGGCAACAGTGTTTTCCTGCTAATTGTATTATGGAACGAACATTTGCGCGTAGTCTACTGCCTTGTGTGCATTGCAGCGCTTATAATGTGAAGAAAGTTTATCAACGTTTGAAGCTAAACGTTCTGATCTGTTGCATCAGACTCATTGCTTTTTAAAATATTATTTACGTAGCCTAGGCACACTGGTTGTATGAATTAGGGTTCAATCATCCCACAACTGTACCAGAGTCTGTTTGGAATAGGCTATTTCTTTCTCCACAAGCTGACCAATAGAATAGGTAGCTTAAACTTTTCTACTATAGTAAATTGACATAGGCTAGTGATTTTGCTGTTCATTACTCGTCTTGTTGACAGCGGAAAAGTTAATGTGGACAGTTATTCTAACATGTTCAAAGTGCACATCAGAATTCGGTAAGAAGGACCGCCCATCATTGCGTTCTCAACTTGCATGTTCTGTTAATATGAATGACCATATTCTAAATGTGATTTCTGTCATTCTGAGCACCGTGGGTGGACGCCCTAATCAGCTTATGCACCCAATGCATATGAGTCTGGTACATTTCTCAAATGTCCGTCACCACATGTTCCTAACGGAAACCCTGCTCTGATCTTACGCACCTCTTCATAGTTACAGTGCATTCAGAAAGTATTCAGACCCCTTGACTTTTTCCACATTTTGTTACGTTACAGCCTTATTCTAAATGAATATAGTCCCCCCCCCTCAATCAATCTACACACAAAAACCCATAATGACAACAAAAAAAACAGAACTATCACATTTACATAAGTATTCAAGCCCTTTACTCAGTACTTTGTTGAAGCACCTTTGGCAGTGATTACAGCCTAGTCTACCTGGGTATGACGCTAAGCTTGGCACACTTGTATTTGGGGAGTTTCTCCGCTTCTCTGCAGATCCTCTCAAGCTCGGTCAGGTTGGATGGGGAGCGTTGCTGCACAGCTATTTTCATGTCTCTCCAGAGATGTTCGATTGGGTTCAAGTCCGGGCTCTGGTTGCGTCACTCAAGGACATTGAGACTTGTCCCGAAGCCACTACAGCGTTGTCTTGGCTGTGTGCTTAGCGTCATTTGTCCTGTTGGAAGGTGAACCTTCGCCCCAGTCTGAGGTCCTGATCGCTCTGGAGCAGGTTTTCATCAAGGATCTCTGAACTTTGCTACGTTCATCTTTCCCTCGATCCTGACTAATCTCCCAGTCCCTGCTGCTGAAAAACATCCCCACAGCATGATGCTGTCACCATGCTTCACCATAGGGATGGTGCCAGGTGTCCTCCAGATGTGACGCTTGCCATTCAGGTCAAAGAGTTCAATCTTGGTTTCATCAGACGTTTTGGCAAACTCCAAGGCTGTCATGTGCCTTTTACTGAGGAGTGGCTTCCGTCCAGCCACTCTACCATAAAGGCCTGATTGGTAAAGTGCTGCAGAGATAGTTGTCCTTCTGGAAGGTTCTTCCATATCCAAAGAGGAACTCAGACTCTGTCAGAAATGTTTTGGTACCCTGCCCCAGATCTGTGCTTCGACACAATCCTGTCTCGGTGCTCTACGGACAATTCCTTCGACCTCATGGCTTGGTTTTGTCAACTGTGGGACGCTTATATATAAAAAGGTGTGTGCCTTTCCAAATCATGTCCTATCAATTGAATTTACCACAGGTGGTCTCCAATCAAGTTGTAGAAACATCTTAAGGATGATCTATAGAAACAGGATGCACCTGAGCTCAATTTCGAGTCTCTTAGCAAAGGGTCTGAATACTTATGCAACTAAGGTATTTAAAAATATATATACATTTGCAAACATTTCTAAAAACCTGTTTTCGTTTTGTCATTTTAGGATATTGTGTGTAGATTGACGGGGAAAAACATGTATTTAATCCAATTTAGAATAAGGCTGTAACGTAACAAAATGTGGAAAAACTCAAGGGGTCTGAATACTTTCCAAATGCACTGTATCTCAAGTGGAACTCTCAAAGCATAGGAACAACAGTGTGTATGGTCTTCAGCTCCAACAAGCAAAAACAGTCCAATTGTGAGCAAAAGACTCCTAGCTACCTACAAGTAGAAACCTCCCCCCCATTTAAGTTATTCAAATTCCTCAGAATACTGAAGTCTGCTTCAAATTCGCTAGGATTAGTGATTGAGGAAGTAAAATGTTTTAAAGAAAATCGATAAACACGAATGGCCATACGTAAAAGCATTATAAATACAAGTAACGTTTGTCCATTAGTGGAGGTTTGGGAAACAGTAAAAGCTAATAAGTGAAGGAGAGAGTCCATTTCAGTCCATTAGAGTCCCAGTGTTGTGAGAATGGCGGTCTTTCGGAGGTTATCTACTGGCAGGCCACGCTAACTCCAGACCCACAACTCAAAACCACGACAGAGTCCGTCTGATGGATTAGACACACGGCCTTTCTGTAGATCAACAGAAAAGAATGAATACAAAATAGATGACCAAAATATAATCCCCTTATTTAAAAAAAAATGGTGCCTTATTATTCATGATCCATTTAGGATATTTATTGAGATGCGAGCACTATAAACAGAGAAATAAAAGGAGGGGCTGAGGTTACCGCACATCTCCAATTGTAAACAGAGGAGAGCTGTCACTGAGGTCAGGGAGAGGACACAGTCTGAGTGTGGACCATGTCTTTAGAGGCTGTACACAGCAGCTGAAAAGGCTCATGGTTTTTCAGTGGAGGTCGGGTCGGACGCCGGACAGTGAAACGCTGGCTCATTAGGCTATGAGAGTAGCACTAGGCCAGGATATCGTATGCTGGTTGTGAAGACTAAATGAGACTAACTTGCTCCAGGGGTGCTGCTTTGCGGATGACCCTGTGCTGTTTCTAGCCTATTGGGGGTGTATGTGTGGTGTCAGGAGGGGGGGGGGGGGGTTGGAATTAAATAAAAACACAGCAAAAATACAACATTTCCATTTCATTTCAATGGATTAAAGAAGTTGTATTGTATGGGGTCGTTCTATCCAAAAACAACAGAGTAATTGAAATGTACACTTCCTCATGGCTGTCTCAGCAGAGGTGACAGAGAGTTGACCAATGACCATGACCCTTGCAGAGCCACAAGCAGCAACCACATAGTTTGTGTAAAACCCTCTAATATGAATAGAGAGTATGAAAAGACAGTGTGTTTGGAGAGGAGGTGAGCTGTATTTGACTGTAAAAGCTGGTACTCACTTGATTGGAATGCGTGGGACTGCGGTGGGGGTGGAGGCTGCAGTGACGACCAGCAGAATCTGTTCCAGAGCAGAGAGTCCCCCGCCCACCTGGAACGCCACTTGATCTGCATTGTTCTGTAGAGAGAGAGAACAAGAACCACATTCAGGTAACAGGGAGCTGAACAGACCAAGGTATCACGTTACTCTCAGTGTGGACCCAGCTTCTCTTTTCCTCACCTCCCAGTTGGGAATGAAATCTGAAACAAAGTGATCCCCAAAGCATTCCTGTTAAATCTCAAAAGTGCACAACCCCAGTGTTCCACCCCCACTACAGTCCAGCCAAGTCTCAATGGAGGACAGCTACTCTGCAGACCTCCACACACACACACACAGCACCAGGGTGGTCTGTGTTCACAAACACAGGCTGAGGAGAGACTGTACGAAAGTAGAGAACAGAGAAATCAAACAAAAACTTCTAAGAAAATCATCAATCAAGGTAAGAGTATTGGATACATTCTCAATTCACTCTTTATTTATTCCAATATAAAACGAGCTATAACTCTGACAGAGGAAGTGCACCCAGCTGAGCCTAGCACACTGCATTTAAAAAAGGTGCAATATGCAAAAATCACGCCGCCATTTCCTGGTTGCTAATATTCTAATAGGTTGCCTAATTTCAGTTTGTGTGGCAAAACAATGTATAGTGTAGAGAATCATTGTCATCTAAACCGATGTGAAATATATTTTCTAGAACCAAAAATATTGTATTTAACTGTTTGAAGCTGGTCTACAAAAAATGAAAGCAAAAGACGCAAAAACAACTTTAGCATGGGAAGCATAGAAATAGAGCACATAGAACATATCCACCGCTTCTTAGACTTGCTGTCAATAAGAATGACAGATCTATAACTCACATTTCTATGTGAATTTGGTCGGGTCGCCCAAATAGTTACATATTGCAGTTTTAAAAAGGTATAGTAGAATGCCTTCAAACCATCATTTAACGAACATGTTTAGTCTAACACAATACAGTGTCAATAGTCCACAGCAGTCCATAGATCTAAGACCAAACAGCTCTAAATAAGAGGGCCCTGCCCTGTTGCAAGGAGAGGAGAAGAGAGTCAGAGCTCTTGGCATTGGGTCAGATGCTGCTGCAGCTACACAGTCCAATAAATCAACAGCTCCTAAGCCCAGAGCAAGCGGCTGCTATCAGACATGTTAGTGCCTGGGTCGACCGGGAGGATAGGGGCTCCAGGGGAGGAGTGGGTGCTGATGGAAGGCTTTCCTCACAGAGGGAGCAGCCAGGGGGACAGTCATACCTCACCACACCAAGCATGGAGGTACACTGGGGGTCCCACCTACACCTAATGAGGTCACTGTCTCCCAGGTAGTGTGACAGCCCTCAAATCCAGGCACTCCACTGTATTTTAGTTCCACGGATGAAGGGGTTGCCAACAAGCCTGAACACATTGAGGAAGCGCTTTGCAAAACGATATATAAGCTCTTCATCTGTCACTCACACAGACTGCCAAGGCACTAGTCAGCAGGATCCGGTGACAAAAAACACTGAACTCTGCTAGGGTTAAGGGATTTGGACCAACACACTGAAAAAACACCAAGAGGCCCTATGTATGATGTGCAGTGAGGATTATGGAAATCTCTACCATGGTCCAATCTGCCCATGTGTGTGGTTGAGTGCTGTTTATAAGAGAACAACCTCCTTTGTGTAGGTTACCAACGGTTTCCATCGATATGGTCTCTAGCACTGAGCTGGGTTTAACCCATTCTTAACTCACCCATCAACGCAGCCATCTAAAAGCTTCTGGGCTAAATGAGAAAAGGCAGCTCTTTCATGGTCTTATCAAATGGTCTTTTAAAGGGGTTAACTAGGACCTGCCCAGCTCTGGCGATAAAGCCAGACTGGGACGGTTTGGCTGCATCGGTCTTGGCCTGTTGACAGATCGATCTGCTGTGACAATGAAAAAAAAAGGAGAGGATTAACCTCCAATCATTTTAGCCAACATCTTCAGGTGGTCTACATCTGCAAAACCCATGGCATCCTTACCAGACAGGACCCATCTGCTGGTGTGGAGATACACAATCATTCATTTCTTAAAAGAACACAATTAGATATTTGTGTTTTTGGTGCAGAAACCAGCATAGTAATCAGTGAGTGGACCTCTGTGGTGTTCCTCATGTTTCGGTTGAATGCATTCAGTTGTGCAACTGACTAGGTAGGTATCCCCCTTTCCCTTCCTTCTATCTAGGATGTACAGCTTTACACTCTGCTGGCTCAGTACTGTGGATGGCAGTAGTGCAGAGCAGGAATAATAGGCCTTCTTGTTCCCGATCAATGAAGAATAACTTTTAAATTGAAAGAACTAAAGAGAGCAAATTGCAATAACAGCCGAATTACACACCATGTTAAACAGAACCCTCTGGTACGGACTTCTTCAGGTACACTTACTGTGAGTTACACAGAGCTGTCTTTCATTAAATAACCCGTTGAAACACACTGGGAACTGTATAACAACCTTAAGGTGAGATCTCCATAGGACGTGTGCTGTAGTAACTATTGTATCTATTGTTGCCAAATGTTGATTACAGCCAACAGGCTTCCAGTTCCAAAGCCATGGTTACAACATCTGGATTTGATACATCTTTTCAACAAGCCACATCTAGCTTAGCACCAATCCTCCATTCCATGTAACTATGGAGCAGTGTGTGATCTGTCTGTGTCCTGTCACTCCCTGCTAGACACTCTGGTGACATCCTATTACACTGAGGGGTACATTTCTTCTAAAGAAAACCCCCCAACATGACTGAAGACATGAGGAAAGGCGAGGGGGCAGGCCAGACAGTCGAGTCCAACATGAATTATACAGCTGAAGGAATCTTACACAATTATTACTCCTGCTGACCATTACTACCCCAGCTAATCAGAAGGCTGGCAGCTGTTAATTCCTGTGGCTGTGGCACTGCTGAGAGAAGCGGGAGAAAGGGAGGTAGGGAGGCCAGCCAGACAGCTCTTTGTAGTCACCTCCCACCAGCCACTTTAATTAGATACATAAAGAAAGGAGGAGGGGAAAGCCCCGATCCTCTGGCCCCACCAACAGACGCTGGTGAACAACTGGCTGGGAGTTCATTAAAGGTGTGACACAGCACAGCCCCTTTGTCAATCAGTCTTTGGCCTCAAACTGGTTGCCCCAAACAATATTACAAACGGAGTGAGCAGGCCAGACACACCCCCATACATGCATTTAATCTTGGACCCCGACTAACATATACAGTTGCAAAAAAAGCCTGTGAGGAGTAACCAAAGTCTCCATTTTGTTCAGTAGTCTAAACCAACATCTGCATGTATGGGAGGAGTGATAAACCACAACAAGACTGCTGGAGTAAACATTTAGAGACTGAGTAAGAGTTTGTATATTAAAAAGGTATAATGGCATGCTGTTTGGTACACAAAAGTAGAATGATTGGTTGAGAGACTGTAAATGTGAAACATTACTGGGTGAGTTTATTTTATGTGAGAAACAATACTGGGTGAGTTTATTTTATGTGAGAAACAATACTGGGTGAGTTTATTTTATGTGAGAAACAATACTGGGTGAGTTTATTTTATGTGAGAAACAATACTGGGTGAGTTTATTTTATGTGAGAAACAATACTGGGTGAGTTTATTTTATGTGAGAAACAATACTGGGTGAGTTTATTATATGTGAGAAACAATACTGGGTGAGTTTATTTTAAAATGGGAAACAATACTGGGTGAGTTTATTTTAAAATGGGAAACAATACTGGGTGAGTTTATTATATGTGAGAAACAATACTGGGTGAGTTTATTTTAAAATGGGAAACAATACTGGGTGAGTTTATTATATGTGAGAAACAATACTGGGTGAGTTTATTTTAAAATGGGAAACAATACTGGGTGAGTTTATTATATGTGAGAAACAATACTGGGTGAGTTTATTTTAAAATGGGAAACAATACTGGGTGAGTTTATTTTAAAATGGGAAACAATACTGGGTGAGTTTATTTTATAAAATGGACTGAGATTCATTAGACTAGTGAGGCTAGTGAATGTCATTTAAAAAAAGAAAAACAAGTCGCCTACACTGTCAAAAGTAAAAAATATAATATTTGTATACTATAATTTGCGAACGACCTGTCCTATAGGCTATTTGCATCACATTTTTAATAAATCACAAAAAACTGCTGTTTTCAAATTAAATGTAGGCCTCAGTAATTTAATTAGCTTAGGCATAAACATTTTAATTAGGCATAATAAATAACAAAACATGGCTGTCTACGAACACCAGGGCCGGCCGGACATGGCTAGAATGGACCGGTTTTGTTAAATTAACTTCAGATTCGACTTTTCGTAGCATGTTAGGAGAACTAACGTAACAGGTTAGGAGAAAAAGGTCAAATCAAAATCAAATCTTATTGGTCACATACACGTGTTTAGCAGATGTTATTGCGGGTGTAGCGAAATGGGTTATAAAAACGTGTTAATTTGACAAAAGCTGGATCCCTTCTAGCCATGACCGTGCCGGCCCACTCCACTCCCTCTGCGATTCAGCACCACAGCAGTGGAAAGAGGACACTCCAGGCCCCTCAAACTCAACTCTGGACCACAAAGCCAGTTCCGCTACTTTTTTTCACTGTTTCTGTCTAATCAGGGACTGATTAGGTGCAATTCATTATCAGGTAGAACAAAAAACCAGCAGGCTCCGGACCTTGTAGGGTAAGAGTCGTATACCCCTGCTCCAGGGAGCCACAAAATGAAGAAATTATAAAACTGATATTGGACAAACAAATTGTAAATATGTAAATATGTAAATAAATTAAATTCGTTAAGGCTGGTTTATTGAGAGAAAGCTTATTTTACAATGCTGTAAATTGAGCCCTACATTTATAAAAGCACTTGTTTCTAAAGCTCAAATCATATCTCACAATTTTCTAACCATTTTCAAATTAAATTATTTCCCTGACTTTAGGACTTACTTTGGCAGCAACAACACAAAAGTTTGTTTGTTTGATAAATAATATAAATCCTTCCGAACTCATAATAAGAGGGATATTTTCATACAATAGGGCCTTTCAAGAGCAGGTCATGTGAATGGATCATATTCTGGCCAACTTTAGTCTACTCTACCTATTCATTTATTGTAGTAAAATCTGTAGTTAACATAATAACTAAAGACTTCCAGATGGGTTAAGGTTTGGCGACATAGTAAATCACATAGCCTCTGTTCAATAGCTGTCAAGACTAGATTAAATAACCATAACACTTAGAATTCAAATCTTAACACTTCTTGTATAGGGGTAAGCCAACAATAGCATTGAAAGTCATTGGAGTATAACCCTTAGCCAAAAAAATTACAAAAATGGTACTAATCTTCACAAAATCTGCAATTTCTTTACAAAAGTAAGAGTGTATTATTAACCTGGATGTGAAATAACAATTAACCTCATCAATTTGAATGCTTAATGTGAGCAATTATAGCCATGGACCAGACTATTGAGGAATAATAATAAGCTTCCTGACACACTTCCTGTCAGTTTGGTCCTCCTAGTCTCATCTGACAAGCACATTAAAACAAACATTTGGGGAAAGTGGATCTATGACACACTAACACTCCCAATCTAAGCCAGGTGGAACAAAGAAAACCCTCCAAGGGGATGAGGAATTTAGAGAAAAGTATGATTTTCAGCTACAAGACCAGTATACTAGGCTTAGATGAGTATTGCATTCAGTGTGCAGGAATACAAAATATAACCTTGGTATTTCACAACATTCGGACACTGCTAATCTTGGCTACATCCGTCAACTTCAGGCAGGCTCCTTGAGGCCCTATGTTCTTGTTACTCTGTTGCCCTATTCCCCCACCTCCACATCCCAGGTAGAACAAGCCAACGGCTAGTCATGAAGGGGAGACCAACCAGCCCATGACAGCTGGCAAATGAAAATGTAAATACAGTCTCCACTCTTCAGCTCTTAGACCACAGTGTTTCTGACAGTCCCTCAAGTGTCATAAACGCTCTCCATCTAAGGCCAGCCTTTATTTGAAAGCAGTGACAAACAAATTTGGGCCAGTGTGTAAATATGCGAGTTCATTACCAAGGTGTGAGAGCAGAAAGGTAAGAAATTGCCCTGAAAAAAATCTTAGAGGGAAAAAGTTCTCTACTTCTTTTGAGTTTGACAAAAAAATAACCCATTAGTGCTTACAGAGGGAGAGGCGTGCTGGGGTCGGAGACTGGGGGGGGGGTGCCTGACTGAGGCAGCGTGGAGGGGGAGTGTCGGGTGTTGTTCAAGGAATTAGCAGAGAAAGTGGAGACTGAATCAGATACCGAAGAGGAAAAACAAATATCTAGGTGAGTCAATAACACGAGATATGCTTGTTAGGTCAAATAATCTAAACGATCCTGACTTAAAGTGACTCAGGGGGCAGACACCCATGCTGACAGAGACTATATTTATTTGCCTTTGTCCTGGGATTAGAGGAGGAAGTGCTCCCCAGGCTGGTTCACAGGCCAGCCCACCATGGCCCACCCCACTCAGCCCAGGCCTCACTCTGCTTTGGGCTAAGGGGGAAGAATGTGTTTAACAGACATACTGAATGAAGTCTCTTCCACCCCTCTACACCCACAAAATTCTAATGAATTCACAATAGGGCTTTCCTCAATTGTTTTAATGAACTATAAATATGTAAAGAGCTTTAACCACACAGCGTTGTCTGTCCTAGCGATCCCAGTGTTGAATTGAGGAGGACTCCGGGCCCAGTGACCCCTGACCTCCAACAGGGAGAGTATGGAGCTAATGGGAGGAGTCCCCCTGTTAGTGACAGCTTGAGCACCATCACACTGGACGACTCCTCTCTCATTACACTGTGCTGCTGTGCCAGCCACTCCTGCCACCTCGCTCTCCCTCTCTCTGGGGAAATTCAGTAATAGCCTCTCCACCCCTCCCCCTGTCAATGACCAAACACCATCATCTCTCTATCCTCCCACCCACCAACATGCACAGTGTGCTTTATCAGGCCTTGAACTGCAACTTGGCAGAAGAATGATGTTGTTTTCCTCTTCATAAACACAGTGACAGGTTCTCTTCATAAACCCAATGCAACTCCATAAAATACCATCAAACAAAGTCTCATCTACAGTGGATCTCTTTCATTCATTACATTGACTTAAGTCAACTGCTGTTATCAATGTCTGTCATTCAGTATATAGCTTTCTAAAAAAGCAGCAAATACCAATGAAATACCTGATACTCCACTGTAATTTGAGATCCTTTGGATTACATTTTCTAGGAAAACCTTATGTTATTGTATAAACCCACAATATACTTCTGAAGCATGCAAATGTTTGCCTGTCTAGTAATGGGTTGCTCCTCTATTAGTAACATGTGGCCAATGAAAAGGCATAGCTAATCTGGCCTGCATTACAAATAACCTGGGGCAAGGAGTTGGGGAGTAAGTGATACTCTACACTGGAAGACAGACAGAGAGCTGCAGCCAAACAGAACACTTCAGTTCAGAGAACTGCCCCACTCACTGCACACACAACCCACACTGACTAAGCACTGACAGAACAACACCCAAGCAGCACTATATGACATGGAGGAGAGGTGTTAGTGATTTACCTGCTTCTCCAGGATGCGGGAGATCTCTCCCAGGGTTCTGTCCAGGCCTGACACCCTGGTGTTGGCCCACTGCCCGCTGTCCTGGCCCTGGAGCTGCTTCACCAAGTCCTTCACCAGTCGCTGGAGCCTAGGGAGAGGGGGAGAGGTTTAGTCCAGTCATCCCTCCAACTATAATTGCAGTATCATCAATATTCACTACAGTTAAGTAGATGAAGTAGAAGGTATAAATGTTTAGTAGGGAACTAACTTGGCCTTGTATGGGGAGTCGGGGACTTGTGTTTTTGCCTCCATTGACATCTCGTACTCCTTTGCCCTACAGAGGGAACATAAAAAACAGTATTTGAATAAGAGGAAAAGAGTACTCCAGTGGTCAGAGAAAAGGCAGGGGAGGATGAAAAGTCTGAAGGAACAGAAAAAGATCAAGTTAAGACGAAGTGTTTATTTTGCCTGTCAACTGTTCCCCCCCAGTAACTCTAAATAAATCATGCGTTAATTCTACAGGGGCATAGTTCCTCACTGCTTTTAAAAATTCATAAGGACATTCCACCCTCATCACTTTACAATGGCATATCACATGTTCTGTTAAACTATATTGTTAAATAAATAGTATGCTCCAACTCAGGTAGCAAAGACATCAGTATTTTGAATCTATGACCTCCACAGATTCACAGGGTCATTAGGACTGTTCTCTGTGGCATTAGACCAGCAGACATGGCAAAGAAGACAGGCTCTACTAGTAGCACACAGAGCATCTGTCTGTCAGTCAGACAGTCAGCATCTCAGAGCAGATAAGAGCTATTATAGATCCCAGGCTGACAGAAAGAAGGTCCTACGGTCAGACAAAAAGCAGCTGATAAACTAACAGGTCCCGGAAGAGGACAGATGGAGCCTCCCTAGAGGACCAGACCTGTCCTGGCAGAACAAGGCTCAAGTCATTAGCATCAGCTAGATATAGGAGATTATAAACACTGTTAATGTCAATCCAGCTCAGAATTAAACCCTGAAATAAAAGGTTGTGTTGCTCCAGTGAAGACAAAAGATTTAGGTAAACTGACTATGGGGTTTTATCAATGTTTACCATTTCTAAGGTTAAATCAGCAAACATTTATCAATCAGAGAAATATCTATGAGCAAATCAGAAATGTCTGCTCTCAAGGGCAACCTTACCATATAAAAAGGCATGAGTTTAAACTCGATACCATCATTGAAATGATCAATTCACGTGCTTAACTTTTTAGTCTTTGCACTACGTTATCAATGTCTTCTTCAGCAGTTGTAACAGTTCCAAAAATATTAATATGGCCTTATTTCCGATCTTAAAGTGTACTATAAATCACTGCACATTGGCAGTACATGAACTAGAAGGGCAAACTTTTGACCTGGAGTAAATAAAAATGTTTTAACATCTATTTATTTATTTTATTTCACCTTTATTTAACCAGGTAGGCCAGTTGAGAGCAAATTTTCATTTACAACTGCGACCTGGCCAAGATAAAGCAAAGTAGTGCGACAAAAACAACAACCCATAGTTACAAACAAATGTACAGTCAATAACACAAAAATAAAATAAAAATAATACAAATCTATGTACAGTGTGTGCAGATGTAAAAGAGTAGGGAGGTAGGCAATAAATAGGCCCTAGAGGCGAAAATAATTGCAATTTAGCATTAATACTGGAGTGACAGACGTGCAGATGATGATGTGCAAGTAGAGATACTGGGGTGCAGAAGAGCAAGAGGGTAAGTAATAATATGTGGATGAGGTAGTCGGGTGTGCTATTTACAGATTGTCTGTGTACAGGTACAGTGATCGGTAAGCTGCTCAGACAGCTGATGCTTAAAGTTAGAGAGGGAGATATAAGACTCCAGCTTCAAAGATGTTTGCAATTCCTTCCAGTCATTGGCAGCAGAGAACTGGAAGGAAAGGGGGCCAAAGGAAGTGTTGGCTTTGGGGATGACCAGTGCAATATACCTGCTGGAGCGCGTGCTACGGGTGGGTGTTGCTATGGTGACCAGGGAGCTGAGATAAGGTGGAGCTTTACCTAGCAAAGACTTATAGATGACCGGGAGCCAGTGGGTTTGGCGACGGATATGTAGCGAGTGCCAGCCAACGAGAGCATACAGGTCGCAGTGGTGGGTAGTATATAGGGCTTTTGTAATAAAGCAGATGGCACGGTGATAGACTACATCCAGTTTGCTGAGTAGAGTGTTGGGGGCTATTTTGTAAATGACATCGCCGAAGTCAAGGATCGGTAGGATATTCCGTTTTTTGAGGGTAAGTTTGGCGGTATTAGTGAAGGAGGCTTTGCTACAAAATAGGAAGCCGATTCAAGATTTAATTTTGGATTGGAGATGCTTAATGTGAGTCTGGAAGGAGAGTGTACAGTCTAACCAGACACCTAGGTATTTGTAGTTGTCCACATATTCTAGGTCAGAACCGTCAGGAGTAGTGATGCTAGTCGGGCGGGAGGGTGTGGGCAGCAATCGTTTGAAGAGCATACACTTAGTTTTACTAGCATTTAAAAGCAGTTGGAGGCCACAGAAGGAGTGTTGTATGGAGTTGAAGATCGTTTGGAGATTTGTTAGCACAGTGTCCAAAGGGCCAGATGTATACAGAATGGTGTCGTCTGCGTAGAGGTGGATCAGAGAATCACCAGCAGCATTAGCGACATCATTGATATATAAAGCGAAAAGAGTCAGCCCGAGAATTAAACCCTGTGGCACCCCCATAAAGACTGCCAGAGGTCCGGACAACAGGCCCTCAGATTTGACACACTGAACTCTATCAGAGAAGTAGTTGGTGAACCAGGCGAGGCAGTCGTTTGAGAAGCCAAGGGTATTGAGTCTGCCGATAAGAATGCGGTGATTGACAGAGTCGAAAGCCTTGGCCAGGTCGATGAAGACGGCTGCACAGTACTGTCTTTTATTGATGGCGGTTATGAAATCGTTTAGGACCTTGAGCGTGGCTGAGGTGCACCCATGACCAGCTCGGAAACCAGATTGCATAGTGGAGAAGGTACGGTGGGATTCAAAATGGTTGGTGATGTTTATTACCTTGGCTTTCGAAGATTTTAGAAAGGCAGGATGGATATAGGTCTGTAACAGTTTGGGTCTAGAGTGTCTCCCCCTTTGAAGAGGGGGATGACTGCAGCAGCATTCCAATCTTTGGGAATCTCAGACGATACGAAAGAGGTTGAATAGGCTAGTAATAGGGGTTGCAACAATTTCGGCGGATAATTCTAGAAAGAGAGGGTCCAGATGGTCTAGCCCAGTTGATTTGTAGGGATCCAGATTTTGCAGTTCTTTCAGAACATCAGCTGTCTGGATTTGGGTGAAGGAGAAGCAGTGGGGAGGCAAGTTGCTGCAGGGGGTGCCGAGATGTTGGCCAGGGTAGGGGTAGCCAGATGGAAAGCATGGCCAGCTGTGGAAAAATGCTTATTGAAATGATCGATTATCATAGATTTATTGGTGGTGACAGTGTTTCCTAGCCTCAGAGCAGTGGGCAGCTGGGAGGAAGAGCTCTTATTCTCCATGGACTTTACAGTTTCCCAAAACGTTTTGGAATTTATCCTTCAGGAAGCAAATTTCTGTTTGAAAAAGCTAGCCTTAGCTTTCCTAACTGACTGAGTATATTGGTTCCTGACTTCCCTGAAAAGTTGCATATCGCGGGGGCTATTCGATGCTAATGCAGAACGCCACAGGATGTTTTTGTGCTGGTCAAGGGCAGTCAAGTCTGGGGTGAACCAAGGGCTATATCTGTTCTTAGTTCACATTTTTTTTGAATGGGGCATGCTTATTTAAGATGGAGAGGAAAGCACTTTTGAAGAGCAACCAGGCATCCTCTACTGACGGGATGAGGTCAATATGCTTCCAGGATACCTGGGCCAGGTCGATTAGAAAGGCCTGCTCGCTGAAGTGTTTTAGGGAGTGTTTGACAGTGATGAGGGGTGGTCCGCGGACCCAGTACGCACGCAGGCAATGAGGCAGTGATTGCTGAGACCCTGGTTGAAGAATGCAGAGGTATTTAGAGGGCAGGTTGGTCAGGATGATATCTAAGAGGGTGGCCATGGTTATGGATTTAGGGTTGTACCTGGTTGGTTCCTTGATGATTTGTGTGAGATTGAGGGCATCTAGCTTAGATTGTAGGATGGCCGGGGTGTTAAGCATGTCCCAGTTTAGGTCACCTAACAGTACCAACTCTGAAGATAGATGGGGGGGCGATCAATTCACATATGGTGTCCAGGGCACATCTGGGGGCCGAGGGGGGTCTATAACAAGCGGCAACGGTGAGAGACTTGTTTCTGGAAAGGTGGATTTTTAAAATTAGAAGCTCAAATTGTTTGGGCAGAGACCTGGATAGTATGACAGAACTCTAAATGCTATCTCTGCAGTAGATTGCAACTCCGCCCCCTTTGGCAGTTCTATATTGCCGGAAAATGTTATAGTTAGGGATGGACATTTCTGGAGTTTTGGTGGCCTTCCTAAACCAGGATTCAGACACGGCTAGGACATCCAACATCCATACAGTGCTCTGTGAAAAAACCTGCGTTTGTAAATGTAATATCATACAGTATTGTAGAGGGATTTGGGTGGGTTAATGGAAGGTAATTCGATCAGAAACACAGGGCTTCAGAGCCGACTGTCACTGTAGGTCAGTGTTGCCCGCCAGCAATATTATCATTTTTTATTATAATAATTTAAACAACTCGGACCTGCGATGTAGGAAGGAAGTTACCCCACCTAAATAATGCAAAAGTTACATGTTAACTTCATTCATGAGGATAGCGAATGCAGGCGACAGTAAACAGATGGATAAAAACTACACCAGTGGAGTAATTCATTTCAACAATAATCTTCATTTCAATTTGACTTTACAAACAAGAAGAGGGCTTAATTGGAGTTTATTTCTTCTAAACCTAGGCCTATATAAAATGACAACTGGCTGAGGCTTAACGGCATCTTTCACAATAAAGAAATGTGGCCTAATAGAAGTGGGATGTTTTAATTAGGCCTACTTACAATGACAGCTAGCCCAAAATGCAGCATCCTACATAAAACAATAATTTAAAGGAAAAAAGGCGATGTCTGTTAATGTCTGTATCAGGAGTCTCGGTATCACGTCTACTCCCGCTCCTCCCCTCCGGCGTTCGACGTCGCCGGTATACTAACCACCGGTCCTGGGATCCATCATTACGCACAACTAGTATCAATCATTACACACACCTGTACGTTATGAGGCACACCTGGACTCCCATTACCTCCCCTATATCTGGCACTCTCTTAGGTTCCTTCCCCAGTCAGTATTGATCCTGTGTTTACGCATAGATGCTACTGTTATGTTGGTCGTTTTATTAAACGTTTCACCTGCACCTGCTTCTCGACTCACAGCGTCTTCGTTACAGAATACTGACTCAAACAATGGAAGCAGCAGGAGAACAAAATATCTCCCAGACAGTCGACGAGCAGGGATACCTTCTACGTCAACACCAGGACCAGCTGGCACAATTGAGGACAGCTATGGGAGAGGTTCTTCTAGTGTGCAATTTCTCGAACATACCCGGGAGGCGTTACCATCAACTAGCGGAGGATACTCAACAACCAGTCGACCCAGCGAGCCAGCACAACAGCACATTCAGCAACCTACTCAGGTCAGCGATGCCTATTTGTCACTCCCAGATGAATATGACGACACCCCATCTAAATGCCATGGCTTTCTACTTCAGTGCTCCCTCTACTTTACGCACCAGAGGGGAGCCCCCACCACCGAGAGCTCCAAGGTTGCCACTGTTATTTCTCTGCTGACTGGGCAGGCTTTGGAATGGGCCACAGACGTCTGGGAGAGAGGAGAGGAGCTATATTCATATGCGGGGCTTTGATCATCCCCTGGAGGGCAGAGAGTGGGGTGAGCGCTTACTCCAATTACGCAAGAGGGACCAGACAGCTGCCGAGTACACACTCACCTTCTGGACAGTAGCATTATCCAGCGGATGGAACGAGCCGGCGTTTCGTACGCTATTCCAAAGAGGTCTGCGCAATGAGGTCCAGATGGAACTGGCCTGTCGAGACGACAACCTCACTTTGAACGCACTCATTGTGATGGCCATCCGTCTAGATAACCTACTACTGGAGCGTCGGTACTCTCATCGCTTCTCCCCCTCCCTCAGGGAAAAC
Source organism: Salvelinus namaycush (assembly GCF_016432855.1). Lineage (NCBI taxonomy): Eukaryota > Metazoa > Chordata > Actinopteri > Salmoniformes > Salmonidae > Salvelinus > Salvelinus namaycush. The sequence goes on from NC_052327.1 coordinate 29,508,701, forward strand.
TCTGGATCAGAGCCTGAACCCATGGAGGTAGGGGTCTCACACCTCCCCACGCCGGGATCCACAAGAGCAGAGGGACGGTCACGTGATCTTCCACCTCATAGGGCAGGAGTGAGTATTCCATCTTCATCACTTTCTGCTAAACTCGTTTTGGTGTCCATCACACTAGACCCTTGCCTCCTCTCTTAACATCATCTCCTACCATCTCCTACCCGCTCTCCTCTCCTTTTCAAGCCCTTGATAATTGGCCATTAGGATCCGGAACCATCACACACATCACCCAACCACTCACCCTCACCGTGGAGTCCATTCATCAGGAGAACATCCCCTTCTTCATCACCAGTGCACCGGGTCACAAGATCATCCTCGGCCTCCCTTGGCTTCAACGCCATAACCCCACCATCTCATGGTCGAGGATGGGAATCACAGACTGGTCCCACGAATGCCGGAGGTCCTGCTTCCCCATTCCCTGTGGTTCCAAGTCGGTTGAGAGTCCTGTGGTTGCCCTTCAGCCCAACATCCCGGAGGTATACCAGGACCTGCAGGAGGTATTTTCCAAGACCCGCCCCACCTGTCTTCACCCTCATCGCCCCTGGGACTGTGCCATCGAACTGCTGGCGGTGTCTACGCCTCCGCACAGACGCATCTACCCTCTGTCGGTGGCTGAGACCCAGGCCATGGAGGATTACATCCAAGAGGCGCTTCAACAAGGTTTCATCCGCACGTCCAATTCTTCATGGCCAAAAAGGATGGAGGGTTACATCCATATATTGATTATCCGAGGACTCAACGAAATCACCAAGTAGTAACGATACCCTCTCCCTTTGGTGCCGGCAGCCATCGAACAGCTCCGCGGGGCCTGGTTCTTTACCAAACTGGACCTGCGGAGTGCTTACAATTTCATCCGCATCCGGGAGGAGGATGAGTGGAAGACTGCGTTTGGCACTATGTCTGGTCACTACGAGTACTTGGTGATGCAATTTGGTTTAGCCAACGCTCCGTCAGTGTTCCAGGCATTCGTTAACGAGGTGTTCAGGGACATGCTCGGATGCCAGGTCATCGTGTAAATCGATTACATCTTGGTCTACTCGGCTACCCTGGAGGATCACATCACTCACGTTCAAGCAGTCCTGAAACATCTCCTGGCTAACCACCTGTTCGTCAAGGCTGAGAAGTACCAACTTCATTAGAGCGCTGTCTCATTCTTAGGCTACCAAATCAGCCAGCAAGTAGTGTGGATGGACAACAGGAAGGTAGATGTGGTCAGGTCATGGCCAGTCTCAACCACCATAAAGGGGTTACAACGGTTTTTGGGGTTTGCCAACTTCTACCGCCATTTCATCAGGAACGTCAGCTCTGTCGCCGCCCCTCTCACCTTAAGGCTGGGCCCTGTAGGTTGGTGTGGAGCCCAGCAGCCAACAAGGCCTTCCGTCTCCTCAAGGACATTTCACCTCCGCCCCATTGCTCTAACACCCAGATCCCATGATATCCTTTGTGGTGGAGGTGGATGCGTCAGAGGTGGGCGTGGGGGCAGTTTTGCCTCACCAACAGGGTAAGCCACAGAAATTGTATCCTTGTGCATATTACTCTAAGAATATGCACATGGAGAGGAATACGATGGCGGCGATCGAGAGCTCCTGGCAGTGAAGTTGGCATTAATGGAGACACTGGCTGGAGGGCGCCAAGGAACAATTTGTCATCCTCACCGACCATTGGATCCTGGAGTACATACGGACAGCGAGGAGGCTGAATCCGCAATCCGTGGTCCCTTTTCTTCACAAGGTTCGACTTCACGCTGACCTATCGCCCAGGTTCAAAGAACACCAAGGTCGATGCCCTGTCCAGTCTCTACGATTCGAGCTTCCTCCCGAGTCGTAGCTCCAGTGGTCTGGGACAAGATGTGGACATTCGCCAGGCTTTGTAGAGGGAGTCCGCACCCCTTACCTGTCCTCCTGAGAGCATCTACGTTCCCATGGGGATAAGGGATCGGCTGCTGACCTGGGCACACACAGCTGTCGAGGCTGGACATCCAGGTTTTTCTTGCACTACTCCATCTCTGAGAAGTACTGGTGGCCCACCTTGACGCAGGACGTCACTCGCTACGTCAACTCCTAATCCACATGTGCCCAAACCAAATCCCCCGGAACACTCCAGCAGGGAAACTCCTTCCCCTTCCCGTGCCTCAGCATTCCTGGTCCCATATATCCATTGATTTGGTTACCGAACCCCCCTCTGATGGTTTCACCACCATTTTGGTGGTTGTTGATCGATTTTCTAAATCCTGTTGTTTAATCCCTATTCCTGGTCTCCCTACTGCTCTCCAGGTCGCTCAGGCACTATTCCAGCAGGTCTTCCGGCATTATGGTTTTTCGGAGGACATCGTCTTTGACCGTGGCCCCCAATTCACATCACGGGTATGGAGAGCCTTTATGGAGAAGCTCGGGGTCACGGTCATCCTTACTTCCGGATTTAGGCCTCAGTCCAACAGGCATGTGGAGAGGATGAACCAGGAGCTGGGGAGGTTCCTGAGGAGTCACTGTCAGGACCATCAGGGAGAGTGGGCTCGATTCCTTCCATGGGCAGAGTATGCCCAGAACTCGCTACCTCACTGCTCCACTGGGTTGACCCCCTTCCATTGTGTTCTGGGTTTTCAGCCGGCCCGGGCTCCGACAGGGTCAGACTGAAGCTCCTGTGGTTGATGAGTGGTTCAGGCGCACAGAAGAAGTGTGGAGTGATGCTCATGTGAGACTCCAGCACACCAGCTCCACCTGCCCTGCAATAAGCTGAGTCCCCGGTTGTGGGGCCGTTCAAGGTTCTCCGGAGGATCAACGAGGTGACGTATAGGTTACAGCTTCCCAGTAACTACCGTATCTCACCTTTTCATGTCGCCCTTCTCAGGCCGGTGGTTCCCGGTCCCCTAGCTGATGCTGTCCTCCACATTTAAGTCATTTAGCAGACGCTCTTATCCAGAGCGACTTACAAATTGGAAAGTTCATACATATTCATCCTGGTCCCCCCGTGGGGAATGAACCCACAACCCTGGCGTTGCAAGCGCCATGCTCTACCAACTGAGCCACACGGGACCACAGGGTCCCGACACGACACCCCTCCACATCGAGAGTGGTCTGGCCTATGCCGTCAGATCTCTACTGGGCTCCCAAAGTTGTGGGGGTCGGCTTCAGTACCTTGGGGACTGGGAGGGGTATGGCCCAGAGAAGCGGTGTTGGGTTCCGGTGGAGGACATTCTGGATCCCAACATTATCCCTGATTTCCACCTTCGCCGCTACTTATCCTCGGGGCCGTCCCTCTGGTTGGCGTCAGCCTGTGGCTGGAGTGGCGCGACCAGGGGGGGGGGGGGGGATTGTACTGTCACATCTACTTCCGCTCCTCCCCGCTGGCGTTCAATGTCACCGGTATACTAACCACAAGATCCGTCATTACCCACACCTTGCATCAATCATTACACGCACCTGTACATCATGAGGCACACCTGGACTCCAATACCTCCCCTATATCTGGCACTCCCTTAGGTTCCATCCCCAGTCAGTATTGATCCCGTGTTTTTGCATACGCACTACTGTTGTGTTGTCTCGTTCCATGTTAGTAGTTTTATTAAACGTTTCATCTGCACCTCGACTCACAGCGTCTTCGTTACACTCGGGCTAGCCTGCTCCTGTAATGACAGAACAAACAGAAAATTATGTCAGCGTGAGACCTAAATAGCCTTGGATAAGCACTCACAATAAATGACAGTATTTACTAAATAAAGTCAACTAGGCTACTAAGTTACTTACTCAATGGGAAAAGTTGCATTTCTCCTCGGACACAATCTTGTGGATGTCGGTTGAGATGGATGTGATGGATGTGATTTTGATGCGCAGGCAGTCCTCGATTATGTGAAAGCCGGCTGACAAGGTAAAAATCTGTCGTTCTGCCCCTGAACAACGCAGTTAACCCACCGTTCCTAGGCCGTCATTGAAAAGAAGAATTTGTTCTTAACTGACTTGCCTAGTTAAATAAAGGTGAAATAAAAAATTAATAAAACACTCTGATGGATGAGACAATGCAAGCCATTCATTTGTGGGGGGGGGGGGGGCAATTTCCTTCAACCTGCTGACCAGGCCCCTGTGTCTGCCCCCCGTTGACTTTTTTGAATGACATGTTGTGTAAAAATTCTTCCAGCTTTGTGAATATGATGGTGGTGTTCTTTGAGGGGAATCAGTGCCAGCAGCTATTCTTGAAATTCATTTCCATCAAAATAACAGACATGTACACACACAACTGTGCTTACGTCGGTGTTGTCAGTACTAATCAATAGCCAGTGAAAAATGCTCAGCCTGATTGAGCCCCTCTAGAACAATCCTATGCACATCATCCGCCAGTGCATGGATGTAGCGACCGGCTGTTGACGCAGACAGGGGCACCTGTTTGACAGTTCCTCTAAAACTGTCACAATGTACCAAAATACCTGTGCGTCTGTGAAGGGCATGTTGTGTTTGGTTAAACCTCAGGAAGCTTTTAGGGAGGCACTTGAGACCTATTGTTGGGTCAGGCCACAAAGGAGCATTCTTGTGCCGTGTGTGTAGCTAGCAGTTAACACTTCAATTTCTCTGTCTGGGGCAGGAAGGCCACTTTGAAAGTGCCATGCATTGATTCATAATGACGTCTGAGATAACAAATAATTCAAATAGCGACATTTTCATTGCAAATAAGACACTGGCTTGACATTGGCGAAAGATTGTAAGATGAACGCATATCTCTGTCCATTCTTCCCTGAAACTTAGATTTTCATTATCCACCTTTTTTTTGATAGGAGTGGTTGATGTTCATAGTAGATATGTAGTGGATGAAGTGGTTCTACTTTGAGAGTGACATTTTCCTCTTGCTAGCAAGCTAATTGTTTTGAACTAATGTTGCCATTAAAAAAAATATAGCCTACAGTAGGCTACGTAGACCTGTTTCTCCCCACTAATCACAGCACAGAGAAATAGACAAAAATAATAACTTAATAGAAACATTGGGGATTTTATTAGTGTAATCAGATCGAAATTATTATGTTACTGTCATTTAAATGTACTCATCAGATGTGTTAAAACATTTTGTTCAATTTGTTGTGTAGGCCTATTAATTGTGCTAATATTTTATATGCAAATTATGTTCTGGCCTGCCGACTACTAGCTCCGAAAAATGTGGCCCCCATGTGAAACCTAGTTGTGTATGTACATTCCCACACAAAGATTACTGGATTAACCAAGGATGTATGCATTTTCCCAATGCTGAGAGAAACTTAACATGAAAAGCTATTAGTACTGTATTTTCCGAATGTATGAAAACAGAAAGATTGTTTACCGTGAGAACAGACCATAAATTGCATTACAAAAGAGGCATTACCCCGAGATATTCAGATGTGGTGTGAAGGCAAGGTCAGGGTCCTTAAATGCTATAGGCACTCTGAGTAAACCGATCAGCTAAACGGCTAGTGGGGTGACGGAGGGCCATCATTCTATCACATTATTTAACATGTCCTCCAAGACGACTGAATAAAGAAATGCTGCTGCTTTCCTTTCACCAGAACTTGAACTATACCTGGCCCGTTTGTCATTCCTAATATTACAATATTCATCTCTGACAGGTTTACACCCGCTCAGGTTAAACGGGGAGCAATTGCTGAGCCATTCATCATGCTCGGCAGCAGGCTCGGCTAAATGGGCTGCGGCTATAAATATTAGTAATCAGCAATAAGAGAAAAAGCACAAATCTACAATGCAGAACTAATAATTAATTCATCACAGTCTGCTCTTTATTAATCTGGACTGGGCTGGCCCTGACTGACTAAAGAGAGCCAACGCTGTAAAAATGTCTACCTTTGGAGGCAAAAAGTTACCAATTTAGTTTTATATTGTTACATGTTTACTGTTTGATGCTGTGTTACTGTATATACTGTGCATTATGGCAAAACAGCTAAACAGTCGGGGTGGACCCAAATGGACAGGTTGTTTTAACTACAAGTTGGCTTGATGAGCCTGAAACCTCTAGTGGTTTCCCTGGGGCCTCATCTCACAGGAACATTGTGTGTATATGGACCCCTTCAGCTCCTCTACTGGGTGATAGGAGTATTGCTGTGATGACCTATCCAGGTTCCACACAGGGGTGTCTTTGTGTGCCCACCTCCTTCTGAGCTCCACTAACACACTACTGACTCTGTTCCCAGCCAAGGGAAACACGCACAGCGGGCTACAGCCAAACGGCATGCACTACAGGAGCAGGTACACACTTCCAAATCCATGTTTCAAAGTTCAGAACGCATCCCGACGCAAAATGACATGCTACTTACATGCCTTTTCAAGAGCATATTTTCATCAGAAAAGCAGCCCAATATTACAGGAAAAAAGACAGCCAAACTGCCAAAATGTGGGTTAAACTGTGTTCAGCAATTTATGATGGAGGGGATAAAAGCCCGCCTCAGAGTCCAATGAAAACATCTCTTGCATTTTACAGACACCCTGCCATGCTCCAATAAAATGGCTCATTTCCACTCAGCGATGGAACTGCTCACCTTTATGCTAGTTGGGGCTTTGTGTTATTTACTACCTCTAAAAGCCTTGTGCCTCTGAGTGCTAGTCTCAGCAGGGTTAGAGCTGGGACTGAGAGAGAGAGGGCTGGGGATGGGGCTAGGGCTGGTGAACAGAGGCAGATCATTTCACTTTCTCAGCAGCAAGCTCCTCCATAAGGGAACAGAAACACTCATGACAAACTTCACTGAAAGCGAAGTACTATAGAATAAAGTACTAAATATTTAATATGTTGGATACTTCAGCCCCCTCTACCAGTCCACTTTAAATAAAACATAAGTCGGACATATACTGAGAAGCTGAGTTAAGTTAAAATGTTAGCGGGCGCTGCTAAAAATGGACTGTATAACAAAGTGGATCCATCACAAGGTGAGTGATTGTCCTGATAATAAAAGTGACTACAATACAGGACCGTTTGCTCGAAAGAGTTAACGATGCGCATAAGACATATGTCATTTCAGGTGCTGCACCACCCAGGCCGCCACAGTCCAACCTGCCCCGTGACAAACAGCTCATCCCACAACTTTCTCTCTACTCTGCCGTGTCCCTATCCTGCCCCCCAACCCCTTCCTTCCTCCCTTGTTGTGACAGGCTACTAAACTGATTGATCCCATGCCTGGGATCTGACACGGAGGCGCGTTGCCTCCTATTTGTTGATTACTATAGATTTTCTTTGATACTTCATTTAAAAATCAATAGCCCGGAGAAAGAAAAATAGGCATGGTTTACACATACTTTAACATACTATTGTCCACTGGAGGCGGCTTCAGTTTTGGCAGAACCCTGGCAGCAATTAGGGGGAGAGCTCTTAACAGGTGAAAGCCAGGGCCTCAGATCGATACCCATTTTTCTTCCCCAATCTCAGAAAGTGGCCATAAATTAAGCTCATCAGTGTTATTCTGTGGACAGCTGTGATGCACATAACGTCTGCTTCCATCGCCTTGTCACTCAAAGCACCTCGCCGAAGGCAGCGCTGTCCTCTATGCCTGAGAGGGTGTCACACAGACAGACAGACAGACAGACAGACAGACAGACAGAGACAGACAGAGACAGACAGAGACAGACAGACAGAGACAGACAGACAGAGACAGACAGACAGAGACAGACAGAGACAGACAGACAGAGACAGACAGAGACAGACAGACAGAGACAGACAGACAGACAGACAGACAGACAGACAGACAGACAGACAGACAGACAGACAGACAGACAGACAGAGAGAGAAAGAGAGGGGGAGAGAGCGAGGGGGAGAGAGCGAGGGGGAGAGAGCGAGGGAGAGAGAAGAGGGACAGATGGATGCATCACCTGGAGTTCATGCGTCCGCGGAGCTTCTTTGCCTTCTTACGTGCCTTCTGCCTCTCCTCTCCGTCCTTCACACTCTCAGAGGAGACAGTGCTGTCCGTCACAATGTCAACTATGTACTTCTTTAAGGAAAGATGCTCCTGAAACACATGCAAACATTTCATTACAACTAATCTCATTATTAAAAATGTGTCCAACAGTGTAAGCAAATGTGATGCTGATATGAAATTGTAATGGACACAAGGAGTGGGGAAAGAAGGTTAAATAAAAAGGCAGGCAATTATCTAGGGTCCCATTTTTCCTTGGTAGACATAACCTCTGGCACTGAGAAGCCTGTGAGTCCACCTGCTGCCTGGCACCCATGGTAATGCTGAATTAGGTAGAGGTTTTGCTTCCAGTCTAGAATGCGCCACACCAGGTCTGTCAGATCAGATGCTGCTGATAACTCCACCAGGAGACAGAGGGATGTAACTCAATTTAAAAATCATGATGTATGTGCAAAAAAATCAATTACCCAATTATGCTGTCATCCAGAATCCTAGAGGATGGAATGGTCTAACTAGATAACAGTATCCATTCAGCAGCCTAGCCTGCATGAGGCATTCCATTTATTTTTGTTAAGTGTTGGCAGTGTACCTGCTGCTTCAACAGGGGTTTCAGAAGAAACCCTTGAAAGAACGGTGTCATCATAAGCACACTAGAGCTAGAGAAGACCTACAGTTAACCATGTGCTAAAGTGCTCAATAATCCATGAGCAATAGTGATCACAAACAGGATCAGGAATCAATTCATACGGTTTCATTGTTTTGACTTATTGATTTGTTATCAACCTGATCAATCAGAAGGACCCTTACAAAAAAGATTGCAGTCAGAGTGCAGTATGCTGAAAATATGTCTAAAATATATATATTTTTACTGCAGTAATTTTGCAATATAACTACAGTTACAGTGCCATATAACTAGTACACTGCAGTGCTTCATTCTATTGCTAAAGGACTCCTGATACAAAATTATACTTATCACTCCTGGATGTATCTTAATCTGTTGTATAGTTCTTGTTTTTTGCTAGCTAGGGCCAACTACTTTAAGTCTGTCTTCCCAGTAGCCTACTTGATGTGTGAACTGCTGACTGCTCATAAATTGCAGATGATTGACACATTAACCAGGATTAATAAAGGGGCATGGCAATTTGTGATTGTTGTTTTCGTAATCAGAGGCTGTATTGGAGGGGGAGTGGTTTCTCATCCCCTAGCCAATCATCAGTTAGTACAAGGTGGTGTGCTCTTCACCTCTGTAAGGCAATTGGTATTTTGTGTCAGTGTTCCAGTCTCCGTTTTCTCAGCGGCAGCTATAAGTGGCTGTCTCGTTGCAAAAACTAAGACCGTCACCAAAACAAAGACTTCTGCAGTGTTGTTCTGAGGAGTTCTTCGAGGAAGGAAAGAGAGAAAGTGTTCTCATTTGATTTATGTAAATGTAAGTGCCTTAATGTATTTCAAATCAAAGTTTATTTGTCACGTGCGCCGAATACAACAGGTGTAGACCTTACAGTGAAATGCTTACTTACAGGCTCTAACCAATAGTGCGAAAAAATGTGTGTGTGTGTGTGTGTAGGTAAGTAAAGAAATAAAACAGTAAAAATACATTTAAAAATAAGAGTAGCAAGGCTATATACAGACACCGGTTAGTCAGGCTTATTGAGGTAGTATGTACATGTAGGTATGGTTAAAGTGACTATGCATATAAGATAAACACAGAGTAGCAGCAGCGTAAAAGAGGGGTTGAGGGGGGCACACAATGCAAATAGTCCGGGTAACCATTTGGTTACCTGTTCGGGAGTCTTGGGGGTAAAAACTGTTGAGAAGCCTTTTTGTCCTAGACTTGGCACTCCGGTACCGCTTGCCATGCGGTAGTAGAGAGAACAGTCTATGACTGGGGTGGCTGGAGTCTTTGACAATTTTTAGGGCCTTCCTCTGACACCGCCTGGTGTAGAAGTTCTGGATGGCAGGCAGCTTTGCCCCAGTGATGTATTGGGCCGTACGCACTACCCTCTGAAGTGCCCTGCGGTCAGAGGCCGAGCAATTGCCGTACCAGGCAGTGATGCAACCGGTCAGGATGCTCTTGATGTTGCAGCTGTAGAACCTTTTGAGGATCTCAGGACCCATGCCAAATCTTTATAGTTTCCTCAGGGGGAATAGGCTTTGTCGTGCCCTCTTCACGACTGCCTTGGTGTGTTTGGACCATTCTAGTTTGTTGTTGATGTGGACATCAAGGAACTTGAAGCTCTCAACCTGCTCCACTGCAGCCCCGTCGATGAGAATGGGGACGTGCTCGGTGATCCTTTTCCTGTAGTCCACAATCATCTCCTTAGTCTTGGTTACGTTGAGGGATAGGTTGTTATTCTGGCACCACCCGGCCAGGTCTCTGACCTTCTCCCTATAGGCTGTCTTGTCGTTGTCGGTGATCAGGCCTACCGCTGTTGTGTCGTCTGCAAACTTAATGATGGTGTTGGACTCGTGCCTGGCCATGCAGTCGTGGGTGAACAGGGAGTACAGGAGGGGACTGAGCACGCACCCCTGGGGAGCTCCAGTGTCGAGGATCAGTGTGGCAGATGTGGTGAGGGTAGGTAGCAACACATGGGGGCGACCCGTCAGGAAGTCCAGGATCCAGTTGCAAAGGGAGGTGTTTAGTCCTAGGTTCCTTAGCTTAGTGATGAGCTTTGAGGGTACTATGATGTTGAACGCTGAGCTGTAGTCAATGAATAGCATTCTCACATAGGTGTTCCTTTTATCCAGGTGGGAAAGGGCAGTGTGGAGTGCAATAGAGATTGCATCACCTGTGGATCTGTTTGGGCGGTATGCAAAATGGAGTGGGTCTAGGGTTTCTGGGATAATGGTGTTGATGTGAGCCATTACCAGCCTTTCAAAGCACTTCATGGCTACGGGCGTGAGTGCTACGGGTCTGTAGTCATTTAGGCAGGTTGCCTTTGTGTTCTTGGGCACAGGGACTATGGTGGTCTGCTTGAAGCATGTTGGTATTACAGACTCAAATCAGGGACATGTTGAAAATGTCAGTGAAGACACTTGCCAGTTGGTCAGCACATGCCCGGAGCACACGTCCATGTAATCCGTCTGGCCCCGCAGCCTTGTGTATGTTGACCTGTTTAAACGTCTTAATCACGTCGGCTATGGAGAACGTGATCACACAGTCATCCGGAATAGCTGATGCTCTCATGCATGCCTCAGTGTTGCTTGCCTCGAAGCGAGCATAGAAGTGATTTAGCTCGTCTGGTAGGCTCGTGTCACTGGGCAGCTCGCGGCTGTACTTCCCTTTGTAGTCTAATAGTTCGCCAGCCCTGCCACATCCGACGAGCGTCGGAGCCGGTGTAGTATGATTCAATCTTAGCCCTGTATTGATGGTTTGTCGCAGGGCATAGCGGGATTTCTTGTAAGCTTCCGGGTTAGAGTCCCGCACCTTGAAAGCAGCAGCTCTACCCTTTAGCTCAGTGCGAATGTTGCCTGTAATCCATGGCTTCTGGTTGGGGTATGTACTTAGTCACTGTGGGGACGACGTACTCAATGCATTTATTGATAAAGCCAGTGACTGATGTGGTGTATTCCTCAATGTCATCAGAAGAATCCCGGAACATGTTCCAGTCTGTGATAGCAAAACAGTCCTGTAGTTTAGCTTCTGCTTCATCTGACCATTTATTTTATAGACATAGTCACTGGTGCTTCCTGCTTTAATTTTTGCTTGTAAGCAGGAATCAGGAGGATAGAGTTGTGGTCGGATTTACCAAATGGAGGGCGAGGAAGAGCTTTGTACGCATCTCTGTGTGTGGAGTACAGGTGATCTAGAATTTCTTCCCCTCTGGTTGTACATTTAACATGTTAATAGAGATTTGGTAGAACTGATTTAAGTTTCCCTGCATGAAAGTCTCCGGCCACTAGGAGCGCCGCCTCTGGGTGAGTGGTTTCCTGGACTCCAGGAGATATATATATATATATATATATATAAAAAAAATTAAAACATCACATTTACATAAGTATTCAGACCCTTTACTCAGTACTTTGTTGAAGCACCTTTGGCAGCAATTACAGCATTACAGCACACCTGTATTCGGGGAGTCTCTCCCATTCTCCTCTGCAGATCTTCTCAAGCTCCGTCAGGTTGGATGGGGAGGTGACCAAGAACCCAATGGTAACTCTGACAGACCTCCAGATTTCCTCTGGGGAGATGGGAGGACCTTCCAGATGGACAACGTTCTCTGAAGCACTCCACTAATTAGGCCTTTATGGTAGAGTGGCAAGACGGAAGCACCTAAAGGACTCCCAGAAACAAGATTCTCTGGTCTGATGAAACCAAGATTGAACTCTTTGGCCTCAACTCTTTGGCCTGAATACAAAGCATCACGTCTGGAGGAAACCAGGCACCGCTCATCACCTGGCCAATACCATCCCTGAAGCAGCGTAGGGGCAAAGGTTCACCTTCCACAAGACAACGACCCTAAGCACACAGCCAAGACAACGCAGGAGTGGCATCGGGACATGTATCTGAACGTCCTTGAGTGGCCCAGCCAGAGCCCGGACTTGAACCCAATCGAACATCTCTGGAGAGACCTGGAAATAGCTGTGCAGCGACACTCCCCATACAACCTGACAAAGCTTAAGATCTGTAGAGAAGAATGGGAGAAACTCCCCAAATACAGGTGTGCCAAGCTTGTAGCGTCATACCCAAGAATCGCTGTAATCGATGCCAAAGGTGCTTCAACAAAGTACTGATTAAAGGGTCTGAATACTTATGTAAATGTGATATTTCCGTTGTTTTAAAAATACATTTTTTATTTATTTTTATTTTTATCTAAAAAAGGTTTTTGCTTTGTAATTATGGGGTATTGTGTGTAGATTGATGAGGGGGAATACATTAATAAAAAATAAAAATAAAACATTTTAGAATAAGGCTGTAACAAAGTGAAGCGGTCAGAATACTTTCCGAATGCACTGTAAGTACCCGCTAGAGAAGGTTGCCGGGTGTCCATCTTTAGCATCAGATGCATATGCAAGGCACGCAAACATGCTTGATGAATAAATTATTGATAAAAAGTGCATAAACTATTGTAAAGGATTAATTGCATTAATAAATATTCATGGGGCCTCCCGAGTGGCACAGCGTTCTAAGGCACTGCATCGCACAATTGGCCCAGCATCGTCCGGGTTAGGCGGTACGGGATTTCCTTGTCCCATCGCGCTCTAGCGACTCCTTGTGGTGGGCCGGGCGCCTGCAAGCTGACTTCGTTCGCCAGCTGGACAATGATTCCTCCGACACGTTGGTGCAGCTGATGATTCCTCCGACACATTGGTGCAGCTGGTGAGCAGTGAGTCATGAAGCAGTGCGGCTTGGCAGAGTCGTGTTTTAGAGGACGCATGGCTCTCGACCTTCGCCTCTCCCGAGTCCGTAGGTGAGTTGCAGCAATGGGACAAGACCGTAACTACCAAATGGATATCATGAAATTGGGGAGAGAAAGGGGCTACTTTAAAAAAAAAAATGATGACTTGTTTATATAGAGTCAAGGATATGTTTGTATAATTCTAGAAAAAAACATAGGCCTATTGCCCATTTTAGTTTCCCTTACAATAAAAACATTAACTTTATTTGTAGATTCATTAACCTGTTAGTGTGTAGGGGGCGCTATTTTCACTTTGGGAAAAAATCGTGCCCAATTTAAACGGCCTCGTACTCTATTCTAGATCGTACAATATGCATATTATTATTACTATTGGATAGAAAACACTCAAGTTTCTAAAACTGTTTGAATTATATCTGTGAGTAAAACAGAACTCATTTTGCAGCAAACTTCCTGTCAGGAAGTGAAAAATCTGAAATCGAGGCTCTGTTCCAGGGCCTTCCTATTAATTTGCTTGAAATCTATGGATATACATGCACTTCATACGCCTTCCACTAGATGTCAACAGGCAGTGGGAGGTGGAATGGGGTGTCTAGCTTGATCTGAGGTCGAACAAGAGCTCTTGGAATGACGCGACCCCAAATTTCCTTTGTCCAGCAAGGCGCGGGAAGGAACCCTGGATTGCCTTCTGAAAAGCTTTCGGTATAGACGGCTAATATCTCCGGCTTTGATTTTATTTGATACATGTGATAATATCATCGTAAAGTATGTTTTTTCAATATAGTTTTATCAGATTATTCAACGTTTATCGGGAGTTTTGGCGTTTTCCGTTCTCTGCGTTTGGTGAAGATGGACAACTTCGCGACACTTGGCTAGCTTTGGTTGCTAATTCGACAGGAGAAGAGGACATTCTAAAACCAAACAACGATGGAAGCTCAGCAAAAGTAGGAACCATTTATGATGTTATTTCGTATTTCTGTGGAAAATGTTTAGTACTATTTTCCGCCCTCATTGCAGGCGCTGTCTCGCTATAACGTAAGCTGTATGTCGTACTAAAGTTATTTTTAGAATTCTAACACGGCGATTGCATTAAGAACTAGTGTATCTTTCATTTGCTGTACAACATGTATTTTTTAGTAAAGTTTATGATGAGTTATTTGATTAGATTAGGTGAGTGTCAGAAATATATCCGGATAATTTTGTGCAGTTTGGCTACGTATTCACATTGTAAAACCACGATTTGTACCGCTAAATATGCACATTTTCGAACAAAACATATATGTATTGTGTAACATGATGTTATAGGACTGTCATCTGATGAAGTTTGTCAAGGTTAGTGAATAATTTTATATCTTTTGCGATCGCTACCTTTGCGGTGAATGAATGCGGTTGTGTGGTTGGCTATTGTGGTACGCTAATATAATGCTATATTGTGTTTTCGCTGTAAAACACTTAAAAAATCTGAAATATTGGCTGGATTCACAAGATGTTTATCTTTCATTTGCTGTACACCATGTATTTTTCAGAAATGTTTTATGATGAGTATTTAGGTATTTCACGTTGCTCTCTGTAGTTATTCTTGCTGCTTCGGTGCTATTTGTGATTGTAGCTGCAATGTAAAACTATGATTTATACCTGAAATATGCACATTTTTCGAACAAAACATAGATTTATTGTATAACATGTTATAAGACTGTCATCTGATGAAGTTGTTTCTTGGTTAGTGACTAATTCTATCTCTATTTGGGGGTTTTGTGCAAGCTACCTGTGCTGTGAAAGAAATGTCTGTGCTTTTTTGTATTTGGTGGTGAGCTAACATAAATATACGTGGTGTTTTCGCTGTAAAACATTTTAAAAAATCGGACATATTGGCTGGATTCACAAGATGTTTATCTTTCATTTGCTGTATTGGACTTGTTAATGTGTGAAAGTTAAATATTTCAAATAAATATTTTTTGAATTTCGCGCGCTGCCTTTTCAGTGGAATGTGGGGGAAAGGTTAATAGGAGTTATAGTAATTAATAATGTCCAGTTACAGCTTCTTTTAACAAGGCAGAAATGTAAAAAAATACAAATAATAATATTAATTATAACCAGGCAGTAGCGCATGTGAATTTACTTGCTGTATTTCTAAACAAAAGCACCAGTGCATGGACAATTGTAAAGGATTAATTTAACTGTACTAGAATGGATGCAAACAATGTTCTTTTCCAAAAACATAGCAAAATAACAATCTGTTTCAGTAGCTAGCTGTCATCTAAAAACAGCAGTAATTTATAAGACAGTTCTTATTTGATTAATGGTGGTCGGACCCATTTGTTTGAAGCTAGCCACAATAAGGATTAGCCACAATTTTGGACTTTGCGGTTACCCTTCAAAATAAATGTATGGCATAATTCTACTATTTGTATTAATTTGCATCACTGTCAATGACATACTTTTATTTTGAAGGCAAACCGCATATTCCACTATTGTGCCTAATCCTTATTGTGGCTAGCTTCACAACACAACCCGGTCAGGTCGAGCCTCACTAGCCAGATGAAGCTAGCTGGCTGCTTATAACGTTAGCTTTGGGCAACAGGGTTAAGTAGCTGGCTAGCTATTTATTTTTAAAGTTTAATTTCAATAGCTGAAGAACAAGTGGCAACCTAGCCAATACTTACTCACAAGGATTCCTAAATCATTGCTAAGAATAAGGAAAATGACTGCAGTTTCTACTGGTCATTGTTTTCAGGATGGTTGTATTGGTGCTAGCTAGGTACCAAGCTAAAGCTAGCTACCCCAGAAGTTGTGGTCGAACAAATAATGCTTTATTACCAACGCGGTATTGTAAACACATCGTTTGTGGCCGGCGTTTGCAGACTTTTTTGTATAGCTTTGACAGTACTACTGTATCTTTTTTGACACGCAAAAACCCAAACGGCGTTCAATAGTATGTATGTTGTGAAGCTAATAGCAGTGACGCAATTACTGTGTAACTCCGGTAGAAAAACATTTGAAAAATAGCGCACTTGGTAGTGTGTACTGGTGCTCGACCAGTCGGCGAAAGCAAACATCATCCACGACAGAGAACGGTTGATTGTCAAGGGCAATGAATTCCATTATCTTGGCCTCACTAGGGTATGTAGCGTCCCACCTCGTCAACAGCCAGTGAAACTGCAGGGCGCCAAATTCAAAACAGAAATCTCATAATTTAAATTCCTCAAACATACAAGTATTTTACACCATTTTAAAGATACACTTGTTGTAAATCCAGTCAAAGTGTCCGCTTTTTCAAAAAGGTTTTACGACGAAAGCACACCAAACGATTATGTTAGGTTAGAGCCAAGTCACAGAAAAAGACAGCCATTTTTCCAGCCAAAGAGAGGAGTAACAAAAAGCAGAAAGAGATAAAATTAATCACTAACCTTTGATGATCTTCATCAGATGACACTCATAGGACTTCATGTTACACAATACATGTAAAGTATAAAGTTCATATTTATATCCAAAAATCGGAGTTTAGGCGGGACGCTACTGTCTCACTTGGCAAAAAGCCAGAGAAAATGCAGAATGCCAAATTGAAATTAACTAAATCTAACTTTCATTAAATCACACATGTAAGATACCAAATTAAAGCTACACTGGTTGTGAATCCAGCCAACATTCGGAATTAAAATAGGCTTTTCAGCGAAAGTAAACTATGCTATTATCTGAGTATAGCACCATTGTAAACAAAGAGAGAGAAGCATATTTCAACCCTGCAGGCGCGACACAAAACGCAGAAATAAAAATATAATTCATGCCTTACCTTTGACGAGCTTCTGTTGTTGGCACTCCAATATGTCCCATAAACATCACAAATGGTCCTTTTGTTCGATTAATTCCATCGATATATATCCAAAATGTCCATTTATTTGGCGCGTTTGATCCAGAAAAACACTGGTTCCAAATTGTGAAACGTGACTACAAAATATCTCAAAGGTTACCTGTAAACTTTGCCAAAAAATTTCAAACTACTTTTGTAATACAACTTCAGGTATTTTTTAACGTAAATAATCGATAAAATTGAAGACGGGATGATCTGTGTTCAATACAGGATTAAAACCAACTGTAGCTAGCTTTCTGGTCACGCGCTTCTAACAAACAGGACACTTCGAGTGATCCTCCTTCAAGATGGCCGTACTTCTTCATTACACAAAGGAATAACCTCAACCAATTTCTAAAGACTGTTGACATCCAGTGGAAGCGGTAGGAACTGCAAGAAGGTCCCTTAGAAATCTGGTTTCCCAATGAAACCTCATTGAAAAGAGAGTGACCTCAAAAGAAACAACATCTGAATGGTTTGTCCTCGGGGTTTCGCCTGCTAAATAAGTTCTGTTATACTCGCAGACATGATTCAAACAGTTTTAGATATTTCAGAGTGTTTTCTATCCAAATCTACTAATAATATGCATATCTTATCTTCTGGGGATGAGTAGCTGGCAGTTTAATTTGGGCATGCTTTTCATCCAAAATTCCAAATGCTGCCCCCTACCCAAGAGAAGTTAATGGATTTCGCCTTTGAATTGTCTCGCTGAAATTTTCATACTCTTTCAAATGACTGCTCGACTTGTTGACTGCTCAATCCACACAGCAGACATTGTGGGCTAGGTTAGGAATGCTGTGTTGTACGTAAAGCGCAACATTTTACATGGCATCATTACGTCATGTACCTACGTTATATAGGTATGCACGTCAGCTTTGACATCGGCTTTAAACTAGACATCGGGCCGATACTGATGTTGGTATTTTTAGCTAATATCGTCCGATTCCGGTATGTTCACCGATATATCGTGCATCCCTAGATGAAACACTTATTTACTTGTCACCGGTGAGTGTTGTTTTACAACTCTCCTTCACTGATGTGGAGTACAGCGCCGCTGGTATGTTGGTTTGCAAAGTCGGGGGCAGCTCTCGCCCGTGTTTGTTCACAGTTCCGAGCAGGCTAGTCTTCTTTGCAATCAACTTGTCTGCCAGGGAAATGAATGTGAAGTTGTCCATGGTCAGATTTGCCCATGTAAGGCTCCACGAATCTCAAAACCACAGTCTCAGACAGTCGCTCACCCGCTGGCCTTGTTTCATCTTTCCCCTGATATGGAAAGCCATTGTGCAAGTACTTGGTTTGGACATCGGCGGCTAACCAAAACTTAACTGAAGTCACATGCACCATTATCAGTTTCTATCGCCCATTTATCCATCGAAGATAGAATAGCATATTGTAATTTTATGTTTATTATGTTACTAGTTTTTGTTTAGTAGCCAGAGCAATGCTGCCACGTCAGTGGTCATGTGCTTAAAGCATGGACAGCACGGATATTCTTGGAAAAAGTGAAATTTGGAAAAAGAGCTGCACCTCCTGAATTTTGAGTTGACAAAAAGAAAGAGTCATAAACCGCAGAATGTGCTATTTCAGATACTATATAGAAATCAAAATGTTTTACCTGCATGTGACTGAAGGAGGATTTGATAAAGTGATGCTCCTTTCCCTGCATCTGTCACCCATCTCTTCATGTACAATTTGACAACTGATAGGCCTAATATTGTCACTCATCAGATTGTCAATGTAATCTTGTCTATAGGCTAACTCTTATTATGTTTGAAATTCATTTTGGTATAGTTTCGATGGGCTGGCTGTGCAGGCTGACTTTACAAAGTAAAACATAAAAAGAGAATGTATCATGCAAGGCGCGTGGTCAAATGATTAAAATGAGCACCAACGCTGATAAATAGGCATAACACAAAATTCAACATTACACTATTGTTCTAAATTAAAATCAACCTCAGCTATGCCTAATTTAAATTTGATTGTGAAGTAACTTACACAATTTAAACCCATTCCACACGTCCATTCAGTGGACTGGCATCGTATGAGTCGCTAGATAAAGTCAATAATATGTTTTGCATTATTCTAAAAGGCCTACTGCCTACATGTAGCATGTTTTTGTTTCCCATTACAAAACATTTGATTAGTAATAGAGAGTTGGAATAATTGCTTAGTCTTAGTCACGTGAGGTATTTATAATATATCATACATGATAAATATTATGCCCACTAGAGTTCCATTTAATTAGATTTGCTTTCATATTGTTAAGGGATAAAGTTAACTTCATATATTTGTTCTTTGTTGTCACTTATTAAGCATTCTAAGCATTTGTTATTTTTTGTGGTGCAAAGTATTCCTGTAGATCATGAGTTATTATTTTTCCTATTGCCATTGTCATTTATTTTTCACGTTAATTATATATCCTGAGACTTTAGAGTATTCTGAAAATATTGGTTTCCTGTTCCATCTCCCTCTCCTCCAACCCTAGCCAAATCAGGCCCTACCCAGATGGTCATGCGTCATCGCTCTCCCTCTCCCCCACTCATCTTCTATCCTATCATCTCTCCCTCCTCTCCCTCCTCTCTCCCTCCCTCCTCTTTAGGTTCTTACAAGTCCGGAGTTACGTCCACAGCATAGATCCGGGATTCCCCACCCTTCCTGGTGAAACACAGTTCAACATTTCTTATCCCACTTTCTACTCTAAAAGGCACCTTGTCAATAATGTCGTCAAATTTGCTCACTACAAACCACCTCATTAAACAATATTAAATCCTCATGGGAGGAGGAACTGGGTGAGGAAATATCTGATGAACTATGGGAAGGGGCACTCAAAAGGGTGCATACCTCTTCTATTTGCGCTCGACACGGTCTCATTCAATGCAAACTCATTCATAGGGCCCACTGGACCAAAGCAAGATTGTCCAAAATATACAAGGATGTGAACCCTAATTGTGTACAATGTAATCAGTCTCCTGCTAATCATGTACACATGTTGTTTCTTGTTGGTTTCTGGAAAGACATCTCTCAGAATTAAGCGGCACACAGATCGAGCCCGACCCCTTTATTGCACTATTTGGGATCTCCTTACCCACAATACCATTGACCAAAAAGAATAAGGATGTAATTTCCTTTGTCACTTTGTTAGCGAGACGATTAATTTTACTTAGATGGAAATCCTCTGCACCCCCTTCTCATGCTCTTGGGATTAAATCCATTTTGAATTGTATAAAGTTGGAAAAAATGAAACACTCAATGGGTCTGTAGACAAATTCTATGCAATGTGGGCTCCCTTCTTTTCTTATGTTAAACAACTACATTTCCCTGCAGTTCCAGAGTGATGTATATTTATATATTGGTGACGTAAGAGGCCTGGTATGTGCATACACGACATCTCGGATGTTAAGGACTGTATTATCTGTGCTTGTTGACCTATAACAACTGTATCAAAATATATATAATTAAAAAAGAAAAAAAAGTATATGTCTGTCTCTCTCTGTTTTGCTGTATTGTTGTCTTTGATGTGTTTTATATTACTACCAAAAATTCTATAAAAACGTTTTTATTTTATTTTAAATACTGTATATTTTTTAAACGACATGACGCCATCACTTTTTCTTTACAAAACACTTGAGCATGCCGTCTCTGACCAATTATCTCACTCTCTCAGAACGAGCTTCTTGAACCTAAACAGTCAGCCTTCAAGACAGGTCACTCATCCGAGACTGCTCTTCTCGGTTACGGAGGCTCTCCGCACTGCCAAAGCGGACTCTCTCTCTTCTGTTCTCATCCTCCTAGATCTATCCGCTGCCTTCAACACTATGAACCATCAGATCCTCCTCTCCACCCTCTCAGGGCTGGGCATCTCCGGCTCTGCACAATCTTGGATTGCATCCTACCTGGCAGGCCATTCCTACCAGGTGACGTGGAGAGGATATGTGTCAACACTCTCACTACTAGGGATGTGACAAATGGACAATTTTGCTTAACGTTTAAGCAGCCATTTAAAAACTGTTTTTCATTACATCTACCACAATCCTTTACAGACAGAATGCAGTTACAGTAACATGTCGATAGCGACAATAACCTTTCAGACAATTAAAGTGCCGCATCAGATGCGTCTGTACCTTTTCAGACAGTAGAATTCTGCTGTGGCATAAAATGTTCTGTATTGTTTCCCTGGCAACAATACATTTTCCTGATTGATGTGCAGCTACTAAATGTCTTGGTAAGTGAAACTTTAAAGTACTTTTTTAGGAGAGAGTGGTCTGCACGCAGGCAGCTGGCAATGTGCAGTTGTTCGAGATTATTTGTTCTGGTCGTCTAGTGATTATTATTCGATTTTTTTTTACCCAATTTCATGGTAACAATTGGTAGTTACAGTCTTGTCCCATCGCTGCAACTCCTGTACGGACTCGGGAGAGGCGAAGGTCGAGAGCCATGCGTCCTCTGAAACACAACCCAGCCAAGCCGCACTGCTTCTTGACACAATGCCCGCTTAACCCGGGAAGTCAGCCGCTCCACTGTGTCAGAGGAAACACCGTACACCTGGTGACCGTGTCAGCGTGCACTGCGCCCGCCCCGCCACAGGAGTCGCTAGTGCGCGATGGGACAAGAACATCCCATCCGGCCAAACTTTCCCCTAACACAGACGCTGGGCCAATTGTGCGCCGCCTCATGGGTCTCCCGGTCACGGCCGGCTGCAACAGAGCCTGGACTCAAACCAGCATCTCTAGCAGCACAGCTAGCACTGCGATGCAGTGCCTTAGACCATTGTGCCACTCAGAAAGCCCCTGGTCGCCTAGTGATGGACGTTAGTCCCGGTTCAGAAGTGGCATTCCTTTACAGACAAGTAAAATGCCCGTTCGTATCTCCAGAGAAGTTTTTGTATCGGCATTTAAAAAGTTGTAGTGTACCCTACCCTACCAGACAAACATGCCATAGCCGAGGCGTTTTCAAGGGGCCACATCCCATGTCAGCAAAAAAAAAAGAAAAAAAAGAAAGAGTACCCCGTGCTCACAAGACTGTCTTGAAGATGCCTCTGTATCCTAGGGACATTGGTGCAATGGATAGGCTAGGAAATTATTGAGCCTTACAGTCATGACCGTGGCTCTGCCTTGCTTGAGAGGCAGCTGTTCAATAATCTCTCTGAGAGCCTATCCCCTCTAATGCTACTTCCGTTTACTTAACGGAATTGTTCAAAAACATAAGCCATCTCACAAATCACATTAAAAGACAGAAAGGATCTTAAATATGAACTCATCTACAGAATTAATTGATATCATGACCATGTCATTGCCTAATGCTTTTATTTGAACTTAACTATAAGATTATTTTGTATCATGACAGGTAATCTGATGAGGATGTGTGACAGACAGGTGTCTGGATGAAGCAGGAAGACAATAGGCCACAGAGCCAGGCCTGAGGGCAGAGCTCCCTCACAATACCTACCACACACTGCTTCTCCTCTGTTCTGTTCTGGAAGGAGTAACCAGAGGGCTTTCTAAACATCACACCCCCACAGCGCCCAGAAAACAGGCCTCTTTAGAGCACAATCTAAGACACAAGACTCAGAGGTTGGCTTTGCACTTGGTGTGAAATAGACAGCGGTATGTCATGTTGGGTACAATGTGATGGCACACTGGATCCAGCTACACACACCATCCATGCAACTTGCTCACAGGACCTTGTTTTATGGAACAGAATCCTTTCTGTGACATTCAAGTAGCACTTGCAACACAGAACATGATAAATATGACAGACTTACAAAAAAAATGCACATTCATTCTCTATGCATCTTTCAATGTTTAATGCCATCCATTTTTAGAAGTCTTTCAATGAACATTTTATCTTCCAGGAACTCTGAACTGCAACTTCACTCCTTCAACTAGTTCAAACGGTCTCTTTACAGCTCTGCACACTTTGTTCTAACAGCCTGGCAAAGACAGGGGTACTTCAGCTGGCACTCTGTGTATTTCAACAGGGGTCTCTGGCCACCAGAAGGGATTCATCATCAACACCACCCTCGTTTACTGCTGGCTCCAGGAGGTCAACTCTCATACCCAGAAGCCGGAGTCCATCACAGCCTAGTGATCCCTCTTTTGGCCCAGGCCTGTCCCACAGCTCCATTCTCAGAGGCCCAGCTGAGGATGCAGGAGGGGGCTGGGAAGGGATGAGTATTCCCTTGGAGAGGTCATTGGTGTTTTTGTGCTGCTGTGTCAAGGGTGACCAATAAATAAATCCAATATGTCCAACCCGAGGGGCCCTGGACATTGCGTATATCATTAAAACAGGACATTTGACAACTAATAAGTGTAAGTAAAGAGAGTGATTGCAATCCCAGCCGTTCTCTCGGCACATCGATCCAGCCCTGTTGATAATCATTGTATTTTCTATTTAATTCGGAAGTCCTTGAAAATGAGAGAAAATGACAAAATATTAAGCCTTGGGGCATCTGCTGCCCGCTTCCACTGAAAAACTATGTAGTGACCTCTGTACAGTTCAGCCAACCATCTTCATTTTAATTAAAAATCTTTCATTCCAGCAAGAGTTATGGAACCAGCGGCTGGAAAATTGTTGGCAGTTGCATGAATGAAATACTGCACACCAAAATGAGCAGGACATAAATAAAGAAAGGCCAGCATAGTCTATCTAAACAAAAATCCCAGGACATTTCTCCAACGCCTGCTTGATTGCCCTCAAAAGCTGAATGAAAATGTGGGACAAAAGCAGGGCTGAATAGCCCATAATTGAAACATAGTGTAGTAAATGATAAGAGCATGTCCAGTACAGTTGTCTTGTCTCATCCCATTACAACAAAGAAGAGCCATTATTACGCAGGGAACACCATGCTGATAATCCATATTACATACATTGCAATCGTTTGGACCCATTAGCTAAGCCATTTCATACCCCACCAGCCACTACTATTGTAAAGCATAGCCTACATTGCATGGTTTAAAGGCAGTCTGAAGAGGTAGTGTGATACTGGCTGTGGCCATAGTACTGTATTGGAAAGTTGCATGCCTTCATTGCCAATGCCTTGTTTATCATACTGTCAAACAGAGAAATGGGCGTCAGTTGGAAAGCAAATGATTTAGAGTGGAAGGTGGTGGGATTAATGATCAGCCAGTGAGAACAGGTTTGAATGAAGGAGCTGCTGGGGCCAAAGGTTTTGCATATAGCACCAACAGTTGTCAGCCTCACAAAGAGCAGCATGCTGAAAAGGAAATCTCATATTGCAGAGCAGGCTGAGAAGCCCCCTTCCTTTAACGAGCAGCCTTCCCATGAAAAGTGCTCTGTGACAGATCGGCCTATAGATATGGGGGTGATGTCACCCCTCAACTGAGTCACTGAACCCTAACTGTTTACATTTCAGGGCCCCTTTATAATCTCACAAAGCCAGCGAGAGAGCCTAACATTATATGATTCAAACAATAATAATGAGCCTGTCATAAACAACAATAACATTCATTTAATATCACAGACAATATCTAAGTATTATTATTTTGTTGGGATGATGGACGGATGGGGTATCTGAATTTTTGAGGTAAGACTTCCTTTGAAAAGGATATATGCATCCCTTTTCATCTCAATATCATATCATATAAATCATATTACAATTCTGGGTAACAATTAAGTACCGTAGTATGATTTTGATTGAAAACAATGGTCAAAAATATAAAAATAGCTTCATAGCAAAGGGCAATTTCTCAAGAATTTTGCTAGGACTGTCTGGGAGTGGTCTGAGTGGGGAGGGGAAAACTGAAAACTAGTTGTTATTGGCAGAGGTTTGGAACTCTTTCTTATTGGTCTATTAACCCATTTACTGCCTGGTGATGTCACCAGGCAGGCGAAAACTACATCCCACCAAAACAGGCTGAAATTTCAGACGGTCTTTTCAAACAGCTCTTACACTAAAAGGGCATGATCAGAATTTTCACAGTATGGAGATTATATATATAAACACAGGGATTTTTTTTTTTTTTTTTTACTGCACTGGGTCTTTAAGTGCTTGGGGGTACGTACCACTTCCTCATCGGAGAGCTCCCGTCCCTGGATGCTACTGCTGTCTCTCACGGCCTGCTGGTGCCTCTTGCCCTTGGTGTGGCTGTACAGGTGCACCTCCGTGGTGATCTACAAACACACAGGTCAGAGGTTACTGCTG
Source organism: Salvelinus namaycush (assembly GCF_016432855.1). Taxonomy (NCBI): domain Eukaryota; kingdom Metazoa; phylum Chordata; class Actinopteri; order Salmoniformes; family Salmonidae; genus Salvelinus; species Salvelinus namaycush. The sequence continues at coordinate 29,533,981 of NC_052327.1, forward strand.
AGGACAATGAAGACAGAGGCAGAGGGGGTCAACAAGGTCCCCACCCCCCATGGGAGGCCACTACAACTATACATTACAACTGGTTTTCAATAAGATCTTACAGAATGTTTCCTCTCCACCTCCACTCACAAACTGAATAAATAGTGAGACCTAATATTTTAGTAGGTGTCAGGAACTTAACTGCAGTCTTCAGATCGTGATCCATATGTTGTGCATGTTAAACACAATACGCCTTTAGTGGAATGAATTGACAAGGTAAAGAAGAAAGGTGGCAAGTGTGGCAGCGTAGTTTCTTCAACCAGCATGTGATAAGTGTCAGACAGACATGAGAGCATTGTTAAACTGAAGATGACTTCATGGCTGCATTTCATGATATTCTCCTTTCTGACAGCACAGCAGGACCATACTAAATACTGCAGTATGAAATTGTGGCTGACAGATCCACTCAGGATGATCCAGCCTATATAATAACATTAATGTGATTGCCCTAGGATGGTCAATCACAAATCAAGCAGAATATTTTATCTTTCATCCCTCTACTCTGTGTCAATGATTACTCCTCACACCAACTGATTAACTAATGTCCCTTCTGTTATTCTTGCTCCTCACACACAGTGACCATATACAGTGGCATGTTTGGAAAACGACACACTGAATAGTAAGGCTGGCAATTTGCCAGGGACCTCTCAACATTATATTATCATGATACTTCAGTACCAATATGATATGCGATTCTCAAGATTCTATATGCATGTGATTTGATGTTCCAAACATATTGCTGGCGCAGAGGTACAAGAGAGCCCTTGAAAAGTAATGTAAACAAAAATGCTAAAAACATGTTGGCTCAGTATTTCAAAAGATGCAGAAGGGCAATTCCAGGGGTAACGAAATTATGCTGAGACTCAGATATTTCACTTTAAAATGTATATCGAACAAAAACCATTGATTTCAAAGTTTAACAAACCATACAACTCCATGCACTTTTAACAATTTCCACTGAAAATGCTACAAAAACACATTTACAGAAAGAACTGTGCAGATACAAACTTTGGTAACAGAACAAAACTGGGAGAGATTTTACCGTAACTGTGTTACCAAACCTCGCATCCGCACAGTTTTCCAGTAAATGTTTATATATTTACTGTGTAAATTGAGTCATTATGCATAGAGTTGTATGGTTTGTTGAACTTTGAAGTCAATGTTATTTGTTTGGTATACATTTTAAAGTGAAAAATCGTATTCTCAGTGTAATTTCGTTACCGTAGAATTGCCCAGAACAAGTTATTGGATGAAAAATACCAGAGTTTTGGCGCAGGTACAGCCGACAAGCACCAGCTAAAGCTATCTAGCTAAATCAATACTTGGAGTCAAAGTATCAATATAATATCGTGATACGTAACTGTGTCAATATTTTCCCCCATCACTACTGAATAGCTGATACAGTACTAACACATTAAACTGTGGGCAAGATTGGATGATACACAGACTGAAGCATTGGAATAAGTGGTGTGAAGACAAAGAATTGACACAAACAGCGTGAGATGAGGTTGATGTGGCTGTGTTGTTTTCCTCCCACTCATGGCTGGAATAAAGCCTATTACAGATGGCCTGTGTTTAATGTCATTAAATAGAGTGCCAGCTGCTGACCTATAGATGATCTCCGGTGTCAGATGCTGGCCAAGGTCATCTGACATTTTTAACAAGATTCCCCCCTCTACCACCCACACACACACTGTTCTTTATTTGATGCTAGTTGGAGCTTCAAGGTGTCTCAACCTTGTAGCAGTGAGAGCCGGCCGGGTCCGTCACAGACAAATGTGCCTGCCAATGGATTTGTTGCCTGTCATTTGAAAATCATGCCCAGTCATAAATCTCCTCCCCAGAGTTCATGTTTAATCAATGCAGTTAAATCCTCATTTAAATACATTCTCTCCCAAAATCCTCTGAATCACCTTCTCGTCAGCATTTTTATGCATACAGTCTGCCAAACAACAATGGATGGGACCTCAACAGACGCTCTACTGCCACAAAGCTGCTGCTGCTTTCCCCTTCAGTTTAGGTTAAGCATGTAAGCCAATCAGCCTCACAAATTATTGCAAGGAATTAAGTTAATTAAGTAAAGGGTGAACTTCTCACTGGAGAGTGGATCAAGAAAATTAGAATGTATATGCTAAAATGGTTCTTTACTCAGTATGTCAGCATCTGTCTAATGCTACCAGACGTCTGGTGACTAGTGTCACATCTAGTGTCAGAGGGAATATATGCCAAGGACAACTGGGCAAAATATAAAATCAGCATCTACACTAAGAATAATACAAAGACATCTTGTTAAAAAACAGATAATTAAAAACCATTTCAGACTTAGACTATGAGTACATACCACAACATTGCACAAGGAGCACTGTTTCGTGCGCTCATACGGTGTCAGTTTAGGGGCATAGTCAGTGTTGGCATGTCTGCCACTGCTGAGTTCTGCTGCCTTCTCTTTCCTCTGCTCAATCTGCTCCATGTGCCTGCGACTGCTCTCATCGTGCTGGGAAGGAGAACAACCAAGAAGTCAACTAGAAAATGTAAACTTTTGTCTGGTCTGCAACTAGGAAATGTCAACATTAGTCTGGTCTTTAACGAAGAACAGCAGTGAGGTGCAGCAGCAACACTAACCTTCATCTGAATCTTCTTCTGCAGTTCCTCCATGGCCTCCTGTTGAGCAGCGCTGAGGGCAGCCAGACGCTCCTCTCGGTCTCTGTGGAGAGGACAACATACAGGAGCAGTGAGTACGTTTACATTCACACTAATAATTCAATATTAAGTGGATTATGGCAGTAGACCGAGTATGGAATTAGTCATGTAAACACTCTGCTTATCTTAATCACTGTAACGTCAAAATCTAAGTAAGCAAAGGCTGATTTTCGGAGCAATTTTTCAAATTATTAGGACATGTAAACAGCTTAAGTCAGTATTCCAGCTGTGTATCTGTGCCTGTGCCAGCACGGTAGCGCAAGCCTCCCCTTATGCGCTAGTGAAGTGAGTTTGGGAAATACTGAACGTATGCAATTTAGAAATACCTTTCACATACAAACTTTATATGTCCGAACTCAGAATCAAAGAGTATTTGCAAAAATAACAGTCACTGTGGTAGAACTTTTATTTGATTGGCAATTTTCTGCATTTATCAAAAGTCCCATCAGGTAGCCCGATTTCAGATGTCATGGAAACAGGATTATTAGGGAAATCGTTCTTCTTGCAAAGCATGTAAACGTTTTAAACAAATGATTATATTAATCTGACTACCTACAATAATCGTATTATTGTGTGCATGTAACCGTGCTCAGTGAGGAGAGCATCCTCCTTGACATCCGTATCAGACGGGTACTCCCAACTGTAAATCTATTGCACATGAAGCACAATGAGGGCCACATTTGATAGTCCAAAAAAGATGTGATTCCAACTGTGAGCCAGGTGGTACAGACCTGGCCCTCTCTCGTGCAGCGTCCTCCCTGGCCCGCTCCTTCTCCTGCTTCTGCTGCTCGATGCGCGCATCCTGCTCCTTCCTCCTCATCAGCAGCTCCTCCACACGCGCCTGTCTCTCTGCCTCCAGACCACGCTTACGCTCCTGGGGAGACAGACAGGGACCACAGCCAGTCAGTGGGACTGTACACTGGAGTAAGGCAGAGAGGTCTGGGGGGAAAAGGGGGAGCTGCTGTCCATTGTTACCTGTACAGCCTCGTCTCTGGCCTGCTTCTCCTCCTGTCTCCTGCCTCTCTCCTCCTGCAGCTCGTTGAGGCGCTGCTCGTACTCATTCAGCTTAGCCAGCACGTCGTGCCTCTTGTTCTGGGCCTCCAGAGTGTTGATGAATGCTATCTCATTCACCTGTACAGAGTCACAAGGCCACCGGTCAACAAGTCTGAATCACTAAGCTACAAAAAAAAAATCTAAAATTCTGCCTCTACTCTAGTTTGCCATTGCTTTTTAGTAGTCCTGTGTCTTTACTTTAAGAACATTCTCAGTGTCAAAAATGTATTAACACAAGGGACATCTAATTAGGAAAATACTTCAACTCTTGGACTAGGTGTGCAGTGTTCCAGGGGTAAGTCCTGGAACATCGGGCTACCTGATTGGACTTTGAAAAATGCAGAAAATTGCCAATCAAATAAAAGTTCTACCACAGTGACTTATTTTTGCAAATACTCTTTGATTCTGAGTTCGGACATATAAAAGGGGTCAGTCCTGTACCTTGGCCTCCTCCTCCTGAGCCTTCTTCACTATGGCCTGGAGCTGCAGCTCCCGCTTGAACTCTGCATGGAGTAACTTCTCCTCCATCATCCTCCGCCGCTGGTCCAACAACTCCTCCTTCCATTTCCTGACCTCCTTCTCCTGTGAGGGAAAGACAGCTTGGGTCAGCTCATTTCACTCATGTACATTTCTCTAACCAAGGTAGACATTTTCATGTTGTCTTGCTTTCAAAGCATTTGCTGCTACCCGCTCTGGTCTCATGTCCACAGGGATTAATGTGAATATACACCACTTCATGTATTTATGTGGTTAATACTCAGGATTATTCAAGGGCTCACTCATCCCACGACGGCCTGAAGAACAAAAACAAACGTCATGAAAGATTGCGAGTTTGGGCTACGTCTCTCCCAGACACATCTGTGGCCAGCTGGTTTGAGAGAGACGGAGCTGGCCTCTGATATTTAGTGATTCTATCTGGCAGTGTGCTGACAGAAGCTCTCCTCGTGGCCAGTCTGGGGCTAGTCTGTGGTGTTTCCTGTTGGCTCTGCACTGCATGGCCACTCACCCTCTCCAGGAGCTTCTGCAGCTTGTGGGTCTTCTCATCCCGCAGTTTGTCTCGGAGCTGCTGGGCCTTCAGCTGTTTCTCCTCATGTTTCTTCTTAGACTCCGCAATGGTTCTGCCAACAAAGACAGAAAAAAAACGACTTTCCTCTCCCCCAATTGTCTTACACACAGTAGCAGTGAACTTTGACATGAATCAAGATCTTTTCTCTGACAAACTTCAGCGTGACATGAGGGTGGGTGTGTGTCTCACCTTTTACGAGACGGTGAGGACAATTTCTCGTGCATGTGGATTCCATGGCCAGGGGGTCTAGAAGGCTCCTCCTCCACGATGTCCCCCCAGGAGGTGCTTTGACGCCAGGGCTCCCTCGCTGCAGAGAGAGGTGAGTCTAGACATTGACCAAATCTGTGTCTTTAGCAAGAGCATCAACACATTTCATTATATGTACTGAACAAAAATATATAAAACTCAACATGCAACATATTTTACTGAGTTAAAGTTCATAAGGAAACAAGTCAATTTAAATAAATTCATTAGGCCCTAATCTATGGATTTCACATGACTGGGAATACAGATATACATCTGTTGGTCCCAGATTTGTTTTTAATTAAAAAGTTGAGACGTGGATCAGAAAACCAGTCAGTATCTGGTGTTACCATAATTTGCATCATGCAGCGTGACACATCTCCTGAGGATAGAGTTGATCAGGCTGCTGATTGTGACCTCTGAAATGTTGTCCCACTCATCTTCAATGGCTGTGCGAAGTTGCTGTCATAAACGTCGATCCAGAGCATTCCAAATATGCTCAATGGGTGACATGCCTCAGGATCTTGTCACGGTATCTCTAGCAATTCAAATTGCCATCGATGAAATGCAATCGTGTTTGTTGTCTGTAGCTTATGCTTGCCCATACCATACTTAAGGGACGCATGTGGCAGCTCCCTTATGATTGATGAGGATTTTCATAGGGCAAATGGACGGTCCCTTACTAGAGGACCGGGAGTGATATTAAAATAGGCCGACGGCCTCAGGTCGCACCCAAGGCCTGGTCTTCCAGGAAGTAAAAAAATACAGTGTCAAGGAGACTCGGTTTCAGAGATAAATAAATAAATGTCTTTCTGCTGTACCAGAAAATTCCACCAGATGGCAACTGACTGTATATGGCAAATGGACATTTCATAACCAAATGGACATGGCTTTTTCTCGTAAATGAAACAGACTTCAAAGACGAAACTCGAGCACAGTGGGTGGCCAAATGTACTTTTAGCCCAGAAACATGATGGCATCGAGGCCACAATGCTCTTTGAGTTAATGCACATTTTGTGGGATTGAAGGTCGAAAACGGTAATACAGCACTAATTTGACCGCTTCACGTCAAAGTACATAAACCTACGGTGTAAGGAAAAATAGAACCAGCCATTTATCTACCGTAGTTTACGAGAAATCGTACAACGTCCATTTCATGGAAAAAAAAGTTATAGATCCAGTTGAGGCATGTTAAGGCGTGTTTCAGAGCTCTACGTGATTTTCTGCACTCACACACACAACCAATATGGAGTGACACAGTGTGGGGCTTAGACAGACAGAGCCTGCTATAGTTACCGGCGTTCGAACCATCAAAGAACCGTCAGACCTAGAGCTCTGAAACGTAGAAACCTGTTCTAGAGCTTAAGTCGGTAGTGCACGGTGAGTTATGTGGCTCTAGAAGGTTCTCAGGTCGAGAAACAGCCTCGTCTATTTGCAATATCTTCAATTCATTTTTAACGTTGCGAAAATGACAACATTTAGAAAAGTCCCAGAATCACAAGACTAGGTGCATTGAAACCGCCTCGGCCCATAGAGACGGATGTACTTGTCCTCTTGCTCAGTTGTGCACCGGGGCCTCCCACTCCTCTTTGTATTCTGGTTAGGGCCAGTTTGCGCTGTTCTGTGAAGGGAGTAGAACACAGCGTTGTACGAGATCTTCAGTTTCTTCGCAATTTCTCACATGGAATAGACTTCATTTCTCAGAGCAAGAATAGACTGACGAGTTTCAGAAGGTATTTGTTTCTGCCCATTTTGAGCCTGTAATCGAACCCCCAAATGCTGATGCTCCAGATACTCAACCAGTCTAAAGAAGGCCAGTTATATTGCTTCTTTAAATCAGAACAAGTTTTCAGCTGTGCTAACATAATTGCAAAAGGGTTTTCTAATGATCAATTAGCCTTTTAAAATTATAAACTTGGATTAGCTAACACAACGTGCCATTGGAACACAGGAGTGATGGTTGCTGATAATGGTCCTCTGTACACCTATGTAGATATTCCATTAAAAAAACTGCCGTTTCCAGCTACTATAGTCATTTACAACATTAACAATGTCTACACTATTTCTGATCAATATGATGTTATTTTAATGGACCAAGAAATGTGCTTTTCTTTCAAAAACAAGGATATTTCTAAGTGACCGCAAACATTTGAACAGTAGTGTAATACATTGCCAGTCTTAACATGTTATACTGCAGTTATACAGCATATTGTCAGTGTGAACATGCTATTCTGCAAGTTGACAGTGTCCATTGCCAATGTATATCCATAAGGACTTCATTACGAAATTAACATGCTGAATCAACACCATTGAGAAATTCTAACTTCCTATGATCAGAACTTGACAAATAGACCTTCTAGGTTGATTCAGGGCTTAACATAGTGATATATTTCATTTGGTCAGTATATAGGCTATTTGCACATGGTTCACTGACTTTTGGGTTCGGAAGCAGACTTCCTATGATCATATATGGCAAATGGACAAAACATAGGCCTTATGGACAAACTCGCATAAAATAAGACAAATTTAGGTACATACGGTTCTTACACATGTATAATTGACAAAAAAACGAAGAAAAAAAACGGTCCAAAAACGCACTTTTTACGAGGTTCATTTTTTGTGTTTTTATTCCGATTTTGAAGATTTCACCCTTGAGACCTGACTTTGACCATTTCCCATATTGAATCCTACGGTGGAGCGCGCTCGCCCCCTTTGGGATTTTTGGTTTATTACACCCGGCATTTGCTATGTTCCACTTTCAATATGATTTTGACCAACTGCCACCCAATTGAGTGGTATTTGCAATTGTGTATATGTTTTGCCCAATGTCAATAAGTAGCCATTCATTTTTGCCCATTTCATGGGGGTCTTTCCTTACATAACTCCATGTACTGCCAAATTCTCAAAAACGATGGATGGTGGAGCTTATGGTAGAGAAATTAACATTACATTTTCTGGAAACAGCTCTGGGGAACATTTCTTCAATCAGCATGGCCATTGCGCGCTCCCTCAAAACTTGAGACATCTGTGGCATTGTGTTGTGACAAAACTGCACATTTTAGAGTGGCCTTTTATAGCCCCCAGCACAAGATGCACCTGTGTAATGATCATGCTGTTTAATCAGCTTCTTGATATGCTACACCTGTCAGGTGGATAGATTATCTTGGCAAAGAAGAAATGCTCACAGAGATGTAAACAAATGTGTGCACCAAATTTGAATTATGGAACATTTCTGGGGTCTTTTATTTCAGCTCATGAAACATGGGACTAACACTTTACATGTTGCCTTTATATTTTTGTACAGTGTAGATCAATTACAGAAAAGAGATTTACCGTCATAATCGGCTAACATGTCACTCCAGTCCATGTTGAGTCCACCTCCACTGCCAATGCTGGCCTAGAAGAGAGAGAATCAGTTAATGATCAGTGACAATCATTAGGATATTGCAAAGTGAGCAAAACTCAAGACCTGGTGAAAGAGATCCTACCACTTCACATGTTTAACCACCAAATTACTTTCATATGACCAAAGAAAAGCGTGAGTGTGTGAGGTATGTGTCTTACAGAGAAGTCACTCTCGTTGTCAGTCTCCAGGTCATTGTTCTCAGCCTGGATCTCTCTGGTCAGCTGTTCCTCTTCAGCGATGGCGCTGGCGATAGCCTCCTCGTTGGCCTTCTCCAGGCGGTCAGCCAGCTCCTCCTTCTTAGCCAGGACCTCTGCCATGGACTGTGGCTGGACACACAGCACACACACAGACTCACATACAGCTCCTTCCTCAGGTCATTCAGGTTTGACTAAGCCCACTGGCAGTCAGGGTCTATCTCGACATCTCTAAAATGCAGGAATGTTGTCTATTGCTTTTACCAAGATTTTGAAATATGTTATTATATAGTGGTGGGCTTGGTGTGATCAACTTAAAACATTTCCTGAGTTTTATTTTGAAGAATGTGTCTTCATTTCATACAGCTCTAAGATTACCATTTTGAAATGTTGGTATTATATATATATGTCAAAACTGAAAAGAAGATCAAACCAAAAAGTTAACTGCATCACACGACCAATCACAAGATCACAGGTGAGGAAGCATTCAGGAGTCATGCAGAACAAGTTCACTGTGAGGATGACGAGATGGTGGAAGGAGGCACAACTAAGTGACCATTTCACTGACATGGTTCAAAACAATGAAACACAGGTCAGAATAAATACTTACTAGATTAGTCTAAATAGCCTGATGGGGACCAAAATGTCTCAATGTCTATTAGTCTTTACACTTCCGACATGAACTTGACAAATAGTCTTTCCTTAGTCCGAAATTACTATCAGGGAGGATAGACAGCTAGCTGCACTCCAGTCCAGAGAGACCAGAGCTCCAGTCTAACTTAACAAGGGGAATGAGGGAGGGGTTTTTCTCACCAACAAAGCTGTTTGTCTCTAACTAGGGTCCTGCAGCACTGGGCTTATCTGAGCCACCCAGAGAGGTGTCTGGCCTGGTCCAGAACTAAGACCAGATCTGCCTGCGTTTAATCTGAGCTAAGATGTCTTTTGAATGATCTACAGGGAAAGTTATCATCTCTAGGTATAGAGAAAACCTCCATAAGAGGTTAAAGTGCTGTGGAAGTATCTATGACAGACAGTAGCCCTGCTAGTGAAGGAGGGTATCCCTGATTAACTGCAGAGAGACTACATAGGCAGTAACCAACCTTACACAGGACAGCTGCTGATCGCTAATGCACAGTGGAGATTAGCAACAGAAAACAAACTAATACCTGACACAGTCATTGTACAGTCGTGGCCAAAAATTGAGAATGACTCAAATATACATTTTTACAAAGTCTGCTGCCTCAGTTTGTATGATGGCAATTTGCATATTCTCCAGAATGTTATGAAGAGTGATCAGATGAATTACAAAGTCCCTCTTTGCCATGCAAATGAACTGAATCCACCAAAAACATTTCTACTGCATTTCAGCCCTGTCACAAAAGTACCAGCTGACATCATATCAGTGATTCTCTCGTTAACACAGGTGTGAGTGTTGACGAGGACAAGGCTGGAGATCACTATGTCATGCTGATTGAGTTCGAATAACAGACTGGAAGCTTCAAAAGGAGGGTGGTGCTTGGAATCATTGTTCTTCCTCTGTCAGCCATGGTTACCTCCAAGGAAACACGTGCCATCATCATTGCTTTGCACAAAAAGGGCTTCACAGGCAAGGATATTGCTGCCAGTAAGATTGCACCTAAATCAACCATTTATCAGATCATCAAGAACTTCAAGGAGAGCGGTTCAATTGTTGTGAAGAAGGCTTCAGGGCGCCCAAGAAAGTCCAGCAAGCACCAGCACCGTCTCCTAAAGTTGATTCAGCTGCGGGATCGGGGCACCACCAGTACAGAGCTTGCTCAGGAATGGCAGCAGGCAGGTGTGAGTGCATCTGCACGCACAGTGAGGCGAAGACTTTTGGAGGATGGCCTGGTGTCAAGAAGGGGAGCAAAGAAGTCACTTCTCTCCGGGAAAAACATCAGGGACAGACTGATATTCAGCAAAAGGTACAGGGATTGGACTGCTGAGGACTGGGGTAAAGTCATTTTCTCTGATGAATCCCCTTTCCGATTGTTTGGGGCATCCGGAAAAAAGCTTGTCCGGAGAAGACAAGGTGAGCGCTACCATCAGTCCTGTGTCATGCCAACAGTAAAGCATCCTGGTTGCTTCTCAGCCAAGTGGCTCGGGGAACAAAACATCGATATTTTGGGTCCATGGCCAGGAAACTCCCCAGACCTTAATCCCATTGAGAACTTGTGGTCAATCATCAAGAGGCGGGGGTACAAACAAAACCCCACAAATTCTGACAAACTCCAAGCATTGATTATGCAAGAATAGGCTACCATCAGTCAGGATGTGGCCCAGAAGTTAATTGACAGCATGTCAGGGCAGATTGCAGAGGTCTTGAAAAAGAAGGGTCAACACTGCAAATATTGACTCTTTGCATCAACTTCATGTAATTGTCAATAAAATCCTTTGACACTTTTTTCATGAAATGCTTGTAATTATGCTTCAGTATTCCATAGTAACATCTGACAAAAATATCTAAAGACACTGAAGCAGCAAACTTTGTGGAAATTAATATTTGTGTCATTCTCAAAACTTTTGGCCACAACTGTACACATGCCATGACCCATGGCCCTTTGGGCTGAACCTGTCCCTGAACTGGACACCCTGTCACAGGTTCTCTCACCATTTCAGCTCAAATCACAGTCAAGTTTTGATTGTTGCCCACTTCATCAACACAGCATATGAACTGGGCTGGCTACTTCCAGCAACGAACACGACAGACACTGCTTTCATAGCTCCCACAACCGGACCCATATGGTCATCCTCTCACAGCCAACCATCAACACCCCAAAGTAAACCGTCCTGCCTGGCACAGGGCTGTTCTGAGCGGGCTGTGCAGCATGTCATCTCACATTGTGGCTGAAGGTTCTGTAGATTGACTTTGTTTAGGCGGTGAAGGCCCCTGGGGGATCCCTGACCCCCCCCCCCCCCCCGCACTGAGCCCTCCCCTCCCTCTGCTCCTCCATCGCTCAGCACTCACAGTGGAAAGCTCTGTGGGGTCCAGCACACTCTCCAGTTTCACCGCTGCCATGGGAGTCTTAGCCTGTCCTGGAGCAGATGTTGCCATGCCCTGTGACGCACCCCCGGCAGCCCCCTTGTTCCCCAGAGCACTGGGCCCATCCATCTGGGCCGTGTCTAGGGACGGAGGGAGGGCTAAGGAAGGGACTGGAGCTGGTAGGGATAGGGTTGCGGAGTGGGCAGGGTCTTCGGCTTGTGTAAGAGAAGGGGTTGGGGCTGGTATGGGCGGAGGCGTGTCCTCACAGGGTGTGTCGACACACTGCCCCGAGTCTTGCACACTGTCTGCTGGGGGCTGCACCGACACAATCACACACACACAATATTAAAGACATGCATATTCCAAGCATTTCATGAGAGCAGTGTCAAATCAAAACGATTAACACACACATCATGCAGGGAGGTTGGTACTAACATGCCCTAAAACACCCAAACCTCATCAGATCATCAAATAAACTATACTGAACAAAAATAAACGCAAAATGTAAAATGTTTCATGAACTAAAATAAAAATTGATTGGCTGGCTGGGCCTGGCTCCCAAGTGGGTGGGCCCACGTCCTCCCAGGCTCACCCATGGCTGCGCCCCTGCCCAGGCGTGTGAAATCCACAGATTAGGGCCTAATTCATTTATTTCAATTGACTGATGCCCTTATATGAACTGTAACTCAGTAAAAATAGTTGAAATTGTTTCATGTTGCGTTTATATTTTTTTCAGTTTAAATGTGGAAACATGAAATCTGTCTAAATCAAGCAATGCCTAGAATACACCCCTACCTAGTGTGTTCTGAGACATTGAGAATTTATTTAATGAGAGTGAAAATGGCATCTTTCTGCCTCTGAAATTTCAGTGTACGATCAATTGTGTTAAAACTGATATGCCCCATCTGGACAGGCTGTCTGAGTACTGTGGAGCCCAAAACAAAAACAATGTGGCTGATAAAACGGTTTTGAGTTACTCTGCACCACATCTCCCGTCTTCCTGAATCATTTATATTTGGGGACTCCTTGTAGGGTGAGCGACGTCAGGGCTCAGTACCTCCATGTTGCCCTTCTCCAAGTCTCCTGCCGTCTCCTCAAGTGGGACAGGCTCCTCAGGGATTGGCTGTTCACAGTGACCCTTGTCTTTATCCAGGGGGCAGGACCTGCCAAGGAGCTGCTGGTTCTCCTTGTTACTGTCGTCTTTAGGGCTGATGTGGGCCAGGACCGGGCTGACCTTGGCTACGATGATGGCAGAACGAGGCCTAGCAGGACGTCCACGCTGGACTGTCTCCCAGCCCTCAGAGTCCTTCTTACCTGGACACAGAAGAACACACACAAATAAGAAAAGAACAAAACAAATGTCGATGCCCCATAGGCATTAATCAGAAGGGGGGACACACCCTGACAACAAAAGGACATCAGAGGTATACTAAATGATGAGGATCATGTAGTTCATTCTATAGATGTGGAGGAAAGAGCTCTGCTTACCTGGTTTCTCTACAGGACAGGTGTTAGACTGGCTGGGGACAGGGAGAGACTGGGAGAACTTGACCCGCTCAGCCCAGCTGGGGCCCGTGTGGGACAGACGAGCTACCGCCAGTGTGGGTGGAGGACCACTGGAGAGATAAACACATAAATCAGAACCAGAAGAGAACAATGCCAACATACACAAACGCATTTCAACCAGAGAGATTATCACTGTACAAAAATAGTACAAATGGCTGTGAGGACCACTAAAAGAGATGACCCAAGGGGAGCAGCTCCATCTGTCATTCCAGGCTAGGGTTTTCATCACAACACTCCCAGGTCCTACAGGACTGTCTCAGGCAACAGACCTCCTTCATGATCAATACCCATTTCCTGCAGCATTCGATTACAGGGAACTGCACATATTGAACTGATGCTTCAGCAGTCTTTAACCACACTTTTATCTACACCTCCCACTGTTTCTGTGGCGAGGGCCAGTGAGACTCAACAAATTACATTAAACAAATGCCTCGCCATCAGCAATCAATCCCCTTATCAGATCAGAGTAGCCTCTACCAACCTAGACCAGTCGGCACATCATATCTTACATTGATTAGTTAAAGTTTTAGCATTTGTGTTCCCTTTACGCTAACTGTAAACATCTAATGATGGCTGACCATTTTACACGTAATGTCAGCCAGGCTGCAGCTGAAAGATGCTGAGGCACAACAGATTGTACTGCTTCCCAGAATGTGCTGATGGGAAGTAAAACAACAAGGGATTTTGATGACTGCTGTGTGTTCATAATGACTGTCAGTCATTACATAAACATGATGGTAAGCACTTTGAGCTCAGATCAGAAACAGTAGAGATTAGGGCTGTCAACTGAACCAAAAATGAGATGGAGAAATCTTACCCAAAGTTGAGGGCACGGCGAGCACTAGGAGAAGGGACCATTCTGTCCGATGAGGGGCTAGGCAACACATGACGACCTGGGGACATTTTACGCACTTCCCAAGCCAAAGACGTGGGTCTGGATTCAGAGGGGACAAAGAAATGAATGTTTTTCATAAACTTGTAATATACTGTAGTACCATAGTTCAGGGTGAGATTTTTGTCTCACTTTAGCTAAAAACAATTCAATTAATGGAACACAGAAACAAAGGTTGACTGATTGATTAACAGTCTATGTAAAATGTACAAATTGGGAGGCAACATAAAAGCTTGGATTTTTATATCTTAGTCAATTAACAGGTGTTGTGGTCATTGTGTTAAAGAGAAGCCATTGATCCAGTCTGTTTGTGACTCAATGGCATGGAGCAGAGATGTCACTTAGAGGTTCCCTCAGGGAGCGATGGGGGTGAGAGTGAGAGCTAGTGACAGCGAGACAGAGCGAAAGCAGTGTGAGTACCCAGCCAAATAGAAACAGCCAGGTGCCCCGGGGCAAAGGATTTTTTGGCCGAAGGAGCTCTATTTTGGTACATTCTAATGTCTTGTTTTGGATATTGTCCAGTTCTATATGATCAGGAAAATGTTCTAAGTTGGAGAACATTAAACCTTTAACATTTAACATGTCTTAGATACGGTTTTATTGCAAGATATGAATGGCCACAATGTTTGTTTTTCAAATTGTGTTTTATTAAAACAGAAATATTTAGTAAATAGCCCACATTATCTTGAAAAATGTAGGTTTCAAGTTTTTTTTTCAGTTTAGGGTTTCGCTGTCAAAATCACGTTTAATAGAAAAACAAACACATTTGATGTTCTAAATCCACAACGAGACGTTCTAAATCCACAAATGCTTAAACCACATCTGGAGACTACTTTTGAGGTCTGGGAAAAACGAATTTTGGATTTGTGGGTGTAGTTACCCTTTAATTCAAGTGTGCACCTAGCAAGAGGCTGTTGTTTAGCGGTGTTTTTGTTGCGCACATGATGGTAGAGTTTGCAAAACAAATACCCACTGGATATTCTGCCAGGTAAGCATAGGCTACTTTGTAGTTAAGATTTAACTGAGAAGGTTTTTGGGAAAGACTCCATCTACCAGAAGACTGTTTTCATTAGCATCATCGCTAACGGCTACACAAAGTGGTAGACACGCGCAACGCGCACACACACAGGGACATTATCGTTGCCTCTTCAGAAAGTTACAGCAAATACTTATCACTGACGCATTCTGCTCATGTCTTATGATAAACTTGGGAAAACTAAAACATTTTCAATACCTTTAGTTGGTTCCCTACTTAAGTCAATAAAAACATTTATATTGTTAAATTCCGTTGTAATGTCTGGATTCCGTTTGGGCCCGAATTATCACACAGTATTTGGACCATAATGAGGCACTCCACTACCTATTGTTCCTGCAGTGATGATTCACCATCTTCATCGAATGTTTTCATAATTTATCTAAAGATAATCGTCAAGAAACCTACCAGTAAGCTATGCAAATCAGGGAGCCAAATAAATGTCTCTTTCACAGATTCGATAGGCTACACTGACAAGTCGAGTCGCTCACTTTAGCGTCACTGTTTTAAAACAATTTTTTAGAGTCACTGTCTGGCAAGTCCCGTCATCCTAGGAAAGGAAACCTGGGAAATAATTTGGTTTACTTGTCCGGATGCGATACCATGGACATAGTGTAACCACGTTGCATGATTTATGAATGGCAAAGGGATATGGGAGATCGACTTTATCCAGCCAGTTCGACAGCTTTTATAAAACTAGTCAACACTTGCTGTTTAGTTGTCAAAGCACAGTAAATAGCCTACTATGCTCCAAGACTCCGAGGCTAGCTACGTGAAACACGTGATTATGCCAGAAATATTAGGCTAAATCGTGGATTTTGACTCATCGTTACCGCTTACATTACATGGGACATACAAATTCACCAGCATCTGCTCTCTCCCGTGTATAGAAATTCGACTGCAACCAACCCCAGCACACAAAAATTATACAGGGAGGCGGGATAGACAGCAGACTGCGTTTCTGTCATCGCTCGCTTTGTGACTGACAGGTGTCTATCCTATCAATAGATCGCTAGAAGATGCATATCGTTCATTCCAGCAGGAGAGGGCTCGACTGACTAGTGAATTTAAATTTTTAAATATAGAGTAGCCTAGTTAATATGAAGTGGAAAATGAATCTGTAATCGGTTGATTAGCCGACAGCCTAGGGTTGGGCGATATGGCCTAAAAATCATATCTACATTTTGTTCAAACTTATGTGCGATTCACGATATACATTTCGATTTTGTGTATGTTCTCTAAATAAGCGTTGTACAATTAAAGGTAAAATACACAGCATTTCAAACAGTCAGCAATAATCTAATGAATTCAGGGCTTGTGAAGTTATACCTAGGCTAAATATAAGCCTTCCACAACCACAAGACCCACTAATAAGTGTATTTATTTCATCCACATATTTTAACCTGCTTTTTTGTTGTAATAGTCACAGATCTGGCTTTCAAGTCTGTCTATGAAAATGCCCTTTTTGTTACACACTTAACTAGAACCATGCATAATGCACATTCACTAATAAATGACTAACTTCTTGTAGCAGGCATTAGGCTATAGAAAATAACACAGGTCTCATTAACAATCTCAAGTCCACATGCTCGTGCTTAGCCAGCTAATCTTTATATTTCAAGTTTAGCCAACTTGGATCTATTTGCTAGCTAACGAGGTTGAACAGGTGAATTGTTATGAACACACCCTTCTGTCTGTCTCCAACTGTTTGAAAAGCATGTCAGCCTGTCCACTTTGGTCAGATGTTGAAATCAAGTGGCCTACCTTATTTATCAGAATGAGAACGAGTTTCCAATTCCTTATATAAAATGGTGTGTTATGCTTTATTGCACATTTATAAACAGACTAGACAGCTAGTATAACAGTCTGGCTAAAATGCTGCTAGCGGTATGTGGTACCCCAATCCCGTGTACGACAACCTGAGCATTCATTTTACAGAATCAATGTTCATTGATACTCTCGTTTTGGTAGTGTCTGCTCTACGTGGAATTTGAGTAGTTGAGATGTAAAACGGGTATGGTTAGAAAAGTTAACTTCTCTATTACAGTAAACTAATGTCTCAATGTGTTTTGGTGTCCATGTGATCTCTCAACTTTGTTGGCGTGAGAGACAGGGTAGGGTCCTGGTGTGTGTAAACCATAGAGGAAGTGGTGAAGAGAGAGGATTCACGTTCGCTAAAATCCGTCCGAAATAAGCCCAATGCATTTCTATGGGTTTATTTTGGACCTAAGCTTGTCGCCTGTCTTCCCACCTTTGGGACAAAGAATCACATTGTTAGGGCGGATACAAGCATCTTTTCATTATATACAGATCTCTGGTGTAAATGGGGAGGTGCATACAGCACAGGAGTGAAAGAGATGAGACCAAAAATACAACACGTGAACAAGCGGACATAACAAAAAATAACAAAATCTTGATTCTTGCGATACAGGCATTTGGAATATTGTGCAAAGACATTCTTTTTAATTAATCAAATCGATAATCGCCCAGCTCTACGACAGCCGCCGCTAATGGATATATAGAGGTGTGTGTATGTATATATATATATATATACATATATATATATATACACACACATATACATACACACACGCATATATACACACGCATACATACATCTGTGTGAGAGAAAGAGAGAGACAAGACATCGATCGATCACCTGTTCTGGGCATCTGTTTTCTCTAACTTCTCCTGCAGCTGGATCCAGTCGATGAGAGCTTTAAAGTCCCGCACATAGTTGTCCAACATCATCAGCACCTCCTAAATAAGGACAAACACCTTTCAGACAGACGGGGGCATCTCAGTGTATCCATCATCAATCACACAAACATCCAGAAGCGTCATGCCCATAGGGGGCGCAGGGGTACTTGCCCACTCAGATTTGTCCAATATTTTTTTCTCTTCTGTAACACTACTAGCCACTTGTCAATTTTATGAAGTATGCTTTAGCTAGCCCAGACAAGTTCCCAATCTCCCAACCTCATAACTAGCCTAGCTACCAAGAAGCCATTTCAGGCTGTTAATCAGGTTAGAGTAGCTAGATTAACCATGTTAGCTGGCATGGTTCATAGGTTTTAGAAAAGCAAGGAATAACTAAATGTACTGAATAAAACTTACATTCCTTTAAATCTTTTACCCAGATTTTAGCAGATGCAAAGAAGCATATTTAGATTCTTTAAAAAAAGAACCACCAGTCAGGAGGATAACGACAGCTCAAGAGGTATGCTTAGATATGCAGAAAAATATACGTTTAATAAAATGTTACATATATTTTTTTTTACATAGAATTAACAATACGATTATAGCTCTAGATAGCAGGAAAAAGCTGTTTCATGTGTTTGAAAAATTCTCCAACTTACGAACGGGGGCTCCACCCCCCAGCCATCCTTACGTACCTTGTGTCCCTTAAGATTTTTTAGATGCTTGATGCCCTGCAATCATCCACATATAATATCAGTACAATGAGAAACTACTTTGTTTTAGAGATTATGATTTGAAATTCAGTTCAGACTATTCAGTGTGGTCTTGTAATAGGTTAACTTTGGAAACAGCCATAGTAAGGGAGAAGTGGCACAGATCTCTGCACCCTGTGTATTGTCTCTATTTGTGGAGAATCTCAGAGGCTCTATCCAGCTCCAAATCTCACAGCACTCTGGGGCTCCAGTAACCCAAACGCCCCCTGCACCTCTATAACACAGAGGAGTGGGAATCTGGGCAAGGCCCAGTCACAGTCAGTGGAGCACATCTCACCCACACAAACAGGTAAGAGGCCCTTCTATTCAGCCCATGACAAGGGAAGACAAAAACATCTCAGTAAAAATACTTCTCCCTGCACCACTGATCCACCACAAAAGGTGGGGCACCTTTTCACCACAAAAGGTGAAATTATCAATGAAATTACCAGAGGGGCCAAGACAAATTTAATTGGCTTGTAATCATTTCTTGCTACTGGCACAGGGAGAGTCCGGTGACGCCACCTATTGTTCATCCGATACACAATCTCACTCTACCCACTGTTCATTTCCCATCCTCTGTGAAGGTGGCTATCGAAATACAAAATCTTAGAACTCAGTCAAACTGGTAGGCTACACAAGAGTCATATTTCTTTAATTATTATAGGTCATCTGACATGGTCAAAAAAACAATAAATCACAATGTATGTGCACTAACCTACTTGTTAGAGACGAGGTTCATGTTTGTTTATCACAGAGAGGACATAGTAAGTTGTGAAGGCTAGAGCCAGTCCTCTCCTCCGCCCAGCACTCTAGTGAAACCGACAGAGAGGGGACATACTGGCTTGTGAAGACTATTGCCCATCTGTCCCCTCCTCAGCAGTCAGCCCAGGCAGAGCTGTGGTGATTGATGGGGAGTATGGGAGGGAGTGGTAATTGAGAGTAAAGCTTCACAGTGCTTTTAGTTAATAGAGAAGTCAGCCCAGTGAAAGATGTGTCCAGCAGCAGGCCTGCTGATTAGAGCTAGTTAACAGCCCTAGCCAGGCCCTCTGCTGCTGCTTTCATTTGATAATGAAGGCTGCAACAGCTGAGGACAGAGGGAGGCACTGCCTGGTGTGACACTGCGTGAAGGCACTGAAAACCATGTTCACGACACAAACCAACACACTTGCCGACAAATACTACTCACCTAAGTAGAAGTACTTAAGATTTCCTGATAACTGCATAACGGTTTAAACCTGCTAGAGGTCATATGAAGCCTGATGAACAGTAAAAACATGGTCATTTCAGTAACAATGAAATGCTAAAAACATTTATTAGAGTGAAAGTTCATCCAATTTCACTTTTAGTTTCTGACAATATATTGTGTGCCAAATCATGTTTGTTTTTGCCTTGAAGCTTCCTCAATGTCATAATTTATGATGCTGTAGATCCCTTCTACTGTAGCTCTCCTCCCCTTCATGGTAGCATAGTATGATGTGGCATAAATCAGGGCCCAGACAGAACAAATGGTTTATAAGAAATAACTAATTAGACCTGGGGGCTGTGGGTTAAAGAGATGTGGGCATTATTAATATACAAGCATAAATCAGATCGCTGCATGGGCTGGCTCTCCTGGCTGGGGCTGGAGGGTCCCACACAGGAGGAGCCAGTGTTGATGAAGGAAGGGCTGAACTGTATCTGTTGGTCTGTTAGTCTCATTCAAACAACAGAAGCACACAATCAAACTCTCCCCACAGTTCTAAATGTCTAAACTAGTCTATAGGCCTGAGAACAAAGTGATGTCACATCACCAGGCCAGCGCTATGTGCCTGTGGGTGGCAGAGCGCAGTGGGCCTGTTTGTGTTTGTGCGAGAGCACAAAGTGCAGATTTACACCACTCCAGGGGATTGTGGCCGGGTGGTATCAGAGCACTCTGCTTCCCCTCCAGCTAATTCAATCATTTATTAGAGAGTCAGTCAGTCCATTAGGGCCAGGCTGAGGCTGGCTGGGTGGGAGTCGTGGGACTGACGGGGATATGAGCCCAGCCCATTAGACTTCACTGGGGTGAGAACACAACACAGCAGCCAGACTACATCTCACACAGCCCCACTGTCAGCATGGAGACCACAGGCAGGGGCAGTGTGTTCCAGCACTGACCACACGCAGTCACCACAACCATGCTCAGCATAATGCAGCATGGCAGACTCATCAATACAGCAGAGCAGAGCCAGATCAACATGGCAGGACAGCCCTGAAGCAGTATTACACTACTGGCCCTGCCTAGTAAACAAGGGCTTTAGTGTGCTGCTGGAGTGACACTCAACAACATACCATGCCTGGTGTACACCACTGATAACAGTTGAGATTATTTCCAAAACGCTATATCCACCAATATTTCACATTTGTGTTTTTTCATCAGAAATGATTGCTTATGGGGCTACCTTCATGTGTGTGTAAAATAAGATATTTTATTCATAGATTTTAGATGTGTATGAAAATGTGTTATTTTGCAAAATGCTATATATCCATTGTTTAGCTGGAATGGAATGTTTGTATCCTCTATATTTGACTGTGATATGCGGTTGTCTCACCGAGCCATCTTAAGATGAATGCACTTACTGTAATTCACTCTGGATAAGAGCATCTGCTAAATGAAACAAATGTAAAATGGAAATATTTTACATATAGATCTCATATTGTATTGAATTATATATAATTTTTTTTATATTGATGTATCATTTGTACATTTCTTTATAATAAAGGTAGTTATTTGTTACGTTTGACTGTAAAACCTAGCAGTACTACTACGTTCTCAGAGTGAGGAGGATATATAGAATTTTGCAAAAAAAAAACATTTTCATACACATCTAAAATCTATGAATAAAATATCTTATTTTACACACACATGAAGGTAGCCATATGTCTCTGAAATGAAGCCATCAAGTGATAGATTTTAAACAAATACATTGAACAACCCCAGGTCATGATTAGGGAGTGAAAAGACACCAATCTATTTCATTATTTATTTTTGTACTCTTTTAACAATAAAAGCTAATTCACCAATATTCCTGAAAATGGATGTATAGTGTTTTGGAATGAAACTCAGTTGTAAGCAGCAACAATTTCATAACAAATCCCAATTTTCTTATTGTGTGCTATCAGTAGCCTATCCTTTCAGTTTTTCAGTTCACATTCATTGTTGTCCCAAACAGAGACTCCGGCATGGCTTCCCTTCCAGTCGGCCAACCCAGCCTCCATTCCAAGCCCACTAGCACAACCCTAGAAAACCACACGCCACAAATCCACACTGTTTACACCAGGTCATCAACATCCACCCCCTCCAGCCAGACCCAGGAGAGTGCCTTGTGATAATTATTTCACCAGCAAGCCTTCAAAGGCCCCTCTGACACTAACCAGAGAACAACAGGAATGTGAGAGGGGGAGAACCTCCGTTATCAACTCAATATCTCCCTCTAGTGTTGATGATGATCTGCAGTGCCTTCAACTACTTATTTATATTTATCGTCTGTGAGCTTGTTGAGAAGGACCCTGTTGAAGTAGCTAGAGTTAAAATATGACAGGAGGTGTTGTGTGACAGTCTGTTGGGTCCCTACCTTGCACTCCACCACACTCTGGTCAGATTCACAGGTGACATAGATCTCGTCCACGGCCCGCCGCAGATTGTCGAAGAGGAAGGCCCAGTATCGTGCTCGCAGGTCCACCTTGCGCGGCTGCCTGGCTTTGGAGGGGCTCTTCTCTGCTCCCTTTTCAAGCAAGGCCCCGGCTGTACTCTTGCTGTCCAGTCCTGCATTCTGTGGAGACAGCAGGAGGGGAGATTTAAGACAAATAATAGGATGCAACTACATCTACAATGCCCTCTAGTGGTAAAGGTGAATAAATAGCAGTGAGCAAACCATTTCACACATCTTTAGTTTTTACTACGGTTTTTTATAAAAGGGTGGCAAAATTTGAATATGTGGGCTAATATTGGCCTCTATCCCCATTAGTTTAAGAGTTGACGATGTGTTATGCACACCTGTTTCTTATTCCTGTGCAGACCAGAGTTGATCCGCTGGTTCCTCAAATGGGTGTTGGTATGAGTTTTGGACTTCCCTGTGAAACATAAAAATAAAAACATTTAGTTCTGAAATACACACATGGCTTTTACATTGATCTGGTCACCCTTCGTTTTGTCAAAGATAGAATATGGCCTGAGGGAGGAACTAAACATAAAAGTGCAGAACCTCACACACACCTTACATAACACAGGCCTGTAACAAGCCCTGCAAGAGAAAAACACTCTCTCTCAAGCTGTTCTCTGCCCAACATTGTCAGAGTAGGGAAAAGGTTTTTACTTTGGCAAAATGCCCAAATACTGTGGAAAAACAACCCTGTTACAATGAAAAGGCTGTGAGCAAGAGCAGGTTATTGGTATCACAGATTAAACAGCTTTCTTCTTTATTGTAGTTACCCATTGCAGAACCTATCCAGCCGGTTATGAAATATTCTGCCTTTGTTCATTCAAAGGATTAACTGGGTTAATTAATGCATGTTCCTAATCATAATCAATCGTGTTGTTTAAAAGCGGGCAAACTGATTGTTTTCCGTCAATCAATTAAAACAACCCCCACTTTTCTGCCTAGTCAGTGGATGTGAAGCTCATTAAATCAGAGTCATATTGATATTTTTAAACTAATGAACTGACACACATTATCAGTGTACATCTTAACACCAGTTTAACTTAATAGTTGGAATCCCTAATGCAACGTTGCATACCGTCTCAAGTATAGAAATATCAGAGGGCAGGCAATCTCTAATCTATCTACTGTAGTCGTCTCAGTGAGGGGTAGTATAGATGTGGGGCCAATCGAAAGAACAACAGAGGTGAATTTGAGGATGTAATTTTGTTATAGTAGATGTTGTATTACAGCTTAGAGCAGTGTCTGGACTTGTGACTTTCTCACCCCAATGCCCTCTGATTCATGCACTATAAAAGTCAACATCAGCTCCTGCCACTGGAGGTGAACATTGGAGTTTGCCCATCCAACCAATTCTATACCCACCAAGATAACAAAATATATCTGGCGAAAAACACTGTGTACATTAAGACAGTCATTAATCTGACATAGTATTGAAAGCCCCATTTTAGCATGTGAGTGTGCCTGTGTGCATTTTGACATCACTGACCTTCCTCCTCTTTGTTCTCTAGAGGAACACTCCAGGCAATGAGATTTCTAGCAGCACGGCCCTCCTCTGCAACAATCTTCCGCACCTTGTCATGGCTGTTTGAGCGCTGAAAGGATGCCTGCAGACAAAATGGGGATCATGTCAAATGGTACCAAATACCAAAACGTAACTAGGCAAGTTTATAACACTGACAACAAGCTGTTGATAAAAGCTGGTGCTCTGTACGGCAGATGGAAATGTTTATGCAGCAGGGTTGGCCTACATATAGACTAGGCTACACTAGAGAATGTGCACAAATGTTTTATGGCCATCTGAGGAGACCTGTCCCAAACTGGACAGATAAAGCATGTGAAGTTTTGAAAAGCACAATGGGGTTCTTCACACCAGCATGTTATGTTGCTTGGTAACAGGAGGACATGTACACATAAGTCTCTAGGTTATGGGTTTTAATCAGAATGGGGCATCAAATGCCTTATAATACATAAATGCAGAGTACTGTGTTTAATAGAGACGTCTCTGAACTCGTCTCTGAACTCGCACCTCATGTAGCATTGAGTTAGTCATGTCAAAAATCTCTTGTTCACTCCTAGCTGGCTCTCGCCCCCTCTTTTCCCCTCTCTCGCACTCACATGCTATGTGCACACACACACACACACACACACACACACACACACAGATATGCACAGACAGACATCACAACATGGTCTAGAGGATCCCATGCATGAATACCAAAAGAAAATCAGCTTTATAAGCAGTGAGTCCCACTTCGCAATGCCAATTAAAGACTGCTGTTAACATCTATTGAGAAAGCCTGGCATCTAGGTTTATGTTCTCCATAAGCACAAAATAAATTAGTTTTTTTGACACTAGCTAGGTTTCCATCCAATTGACAACAGATTTTCATGCAAATATTCTAAAATCCGCATAAAGAAAATATTTACATTCTCCCACCAGTGGAGTGATTCCACCAAACTGACGTCTTGCGGATAAAAATCTGTGTGTCAAATCAAATTTTACTGGTCGCATACACGTTTAGCAGATGTTATTGCGGGTGTAGCGAAATGCTTACATTCCCAGTGCCAACAGTGAAAATGATACTTATCTAAAAGTAACTTCTATTGCCATTGCCAATATGTAAAAATAGCCCACATAAAGCCAAAAATAACAAAAAAACATTGCAGCCAACAGGTAGAAAATATCATGAGGAATATAAATATCCTATAAATCCCATTGGCTGTGCATGGCCTGTCTGCAAGGAACTTGAAACATTGTATCAAGTATTGGATTAACTTGGTCCAGCCTGAAGCTAGTAAACTTGCAACATTGTATAACATATTCTGGGTCCTCAGAGTTTCCCAGGTCAGTGAGCTCTGGACAGACAGACTCAGCTGTAAGGATAAGAAATAAATCAGGTAGGCCTATTTTATTTAATTCCCACCGGATCAGAGCATGACATTTCACCTTTCATGCTGAGTGGTAATCGAAAGGGAGAGAGCTGTAAAGATTTTTTAAAATAGGCTACGTTGAGGAACTATTGTCATTCTCAATGGATGTAAAAACAGACTTTGTTTACTTGCTGTTCGAGAAGAAGGAAAAATTACTTTGAGAAGCTCCACAGTGATGGTGAGTTAAGACAATCATAAATCGGAGGGCCTGTTGTCCAGACCTCTGGCAGTCTTTATGGGGGTGCCACAGGGTTCAATTCTCGGGCCGACTCTCTTCTCTGTATACATCAATGATGTCGCTCTTGCTGCTGGTGATTCTCTGATCCACCTCTACGCAGACAACACCATAATGTATATCTCTGGCCCTTCTTTGGACACTGTGTTAACTAACCTCCAGACAAGCTTCAATGCCATACAACTCTCCATCTGTGGCCTCCAACTGCTCTTAAATGCAAGTAAAACTAAATGCATGCTCTTCAACCAATCGCTGCCCGCACCTGCCCGCATCACTACTCTGGACGGTTCTGACTTTGTAATTGTCCACATATTCTAATACCTAGGTGTCTGGTTAGACTGTAAACTCTCCTTCCAGGTTGGGGATGTATAGAATGTATGTAAACTCTCCTTCCATATAATGGGATGTATAGACTGCCGCGTAGAGTAAGCCAGAAGATTAAACAGAAAAATCTAACCTCTATCAAATAAAAAGATGGCGGAGGCGCAAAAGTACTTCTGTGCAAGGGTGTTTATTTACATATTGAATCCGGAAGAGAAACAACAGTACTGCCATCAAAAGTATACATTATGGGACAGCTAAAAACAATGCTGCCCCATCAACAGCTCAATCCAAAATGGTCACCCCTTTGAACTGAGAGAGGCGCTCCTTTTGTAGGGGAAGCCCCTCCCATCAGAACATACCAAACACTAATTAATGAAGCCATTACCATCATCAAAGCCTACATTTTCCACTCAGCTAAACATTAATTATATACATTGCACCTTTGTAATCAGTTTCTCATGATACAATATAACACATTTACAAAATCCCATCACTACTGACATGGTGTCCTCCAATACGCCCATTCACATGAACGAGCCATTCGGGACAGTCACTACAAAGCTAGCCCGATTGCCATAGCTCTGGTCCTTATCCCAGCCATAGCTCTGGTCCTTATCCCAGCTCGATTGCCATAGCTCTGGTCCGTATCCCAGCTCGATTGCCATAGCTCTGGTCCGTATCCCAGCTCGATTGCCATAGCTCTGGTCCGTATCCCAGCTCGATTGCCATAGCTCTGGTCCTTATCCCAGCTCGATTGCCATAGCTCTGGTCCTTATCCCAGCTCGATTGCCATAGCTCTGGTCCTTATCCCAGCTCGATTGCCATAGCTCTGGTCCTTATCCCAGCTCGATTGCCATAGCTCTGGTCCTTATCCCAGCTCCATTGCCATAGCTCTGGTCCTTATCCCAGCTCCATTGCCATAGCTCTGGTCCTTATCCCAGCTCCATTGCCATAGCTCTGGTCCTTATCCCAGCTCCATTGCCATAGCTCTGGTCCTTATCCCAGCTCCATTGCCATAGCTCTGGTCCTTATCCCAGCTCCATTGCCATAGCTCTGGTCCTTATCCCAGCTCCATTGCCATAGCTCTGGTCCTTATCCCAGCTCCATTGCCATAGCTCTGGTCCTTATCCCAGCTCCATTGCCATAGCTCTGGTCCTTATCCCAGCTCCATTGCCATAGCTCTGGTCCTTATCCCAGCTCCATTGCCATAGCTCTGGTCCTTATCCCAGCTCCATTGCCATAGCTCTGGTCCTTATCCCAGCTCCATTGCCATAGCTCTGGTCCTTATCCCAGCTCCATTGCCATAGCTCTGGTCCTTATCCCAGCTCCATTGCCATAGCTCTGGTCCTTATCCCAGCTCGATTGCCATAGCTCTGGTCCTTATCCCAGCTCGATTACCATAGCTCTGGTCCTTATCCCAGCTCGATTACCATAGCTCTGGTCCTTATCCCAGCTCGATTGCCATAGCTCTGGTCCTTATCCCAGCTCGATTGCCATAGCTCTGGTCCTTATCCCAGCTCGATTGCCATAGCTCTGGTCCTTATCCCAGCTCGATTACCATAGCTCTGGTCCTTATCCCAGCTCGATTGCCATAGCTCTGGTCCTTATCCCAGCTCCATTGCCATAGCTCTGGTCCTTATCCCAGCTCGATTACCATAGCTCTGGTCCTTATCCCAGCTCGATTACCATAGCTCTGGTCCTTATCCCAGCTCGATTGCCATAGCTCTGGTCCTTATCCCAGCTCGATTGCCATAGCTCTGGTCCTTATCCCAGCTCGATTGCCATAGCTCTGGTCCTTATCCCAGCTCGATTGCCATAGCTCTGGTCCTTATCCCAGCTCGATTACCATAGCTCTGGTCCTTATCCCAGCTCCATTGCCATAGCTCTGGTCCTTATCCCAGCTCGATTGCCATAGCTCTGGTCCTTATCCCAGCTCCATTGCCATAGCTCTGGTCCTTATCCCAGCTCGATTACCATAGCTCTGGTCCTTATCCCAGCTCGATTACCATAGCTCTGGTCCTTATCCCAGCTCGATTGCCATAGCTCTGGTCCTTATCCCAGCTCGATTACCATAGCTCTGGTCCTTATCCCAGCATACCCGGAAGCTACAGAGACGGAGAAGAGGAACAGAACCAAACAGCGCGCTCATCCATAACATTGATAAGTACAATAAATGTTTCTCAACTTAAACATGAATGCTTGTCTGTTTATACCATAACAAACTGTTACTAACGGGAGGTAAGAATAAAGTTTGTAATGTATGTACTAAGATAGCGAAGTTAACTTGTGTCGACACACAAGTTAACGTAGCAGGGAGGGGGCGATGAGTGTGTGTGCGTGTGTTAGTATACCAAACACTGCCCGCGGCCAGTGATGGACTTTTCCGCCACAGACATTATGGACAGTATGGGGATAGAATACATAGTATATCTGAAGAAGACATAGGATAGAACAGTACATGTAAAGCAATAGTTGAATAGGATGGACTTGACTTGAATACACTATATACATATGAAGTGGGTAACAGTATGTAAACATTATTAAAGTGACCAGTGTTCCATGTCTATGCAGTAGCCTCTAAGGAGCAGGGATGAGTAAAAGGGTGGTAGCCGGTTCGTGACAGCAACTACAGTCAGACCAAGATTTTGTATTTTTTTTAAATTGCAGCTGCAGTTTTAAAAACAGCCCATTACTCAAATATCGTTGCTTTAAAAATCAATGCATGCAAGAACACTCTCGCAGTCTTTTTCACTCCAATTCAATTAGCATCCAAATAGACAATCCTGTTCTCGATGTATACAGTGCATTCAGAAAGTATTCAGAACCCTTTACTTTTTCCACATTGTTACGTCACAGCCTTATTCTAAAATAGATTAAATTGTTTCCCCCCCTCAATCTACACAAAATACCCCATAATGACAAAGCAAAAACAGGTTTAGAAATCTTTGCAAATGTATTAATAACTGAAATATTACATTTACATAAGTATTCAGACCCATTACTCAGTACTTTGTTGAAGCACCTTTGGCAGAGATTATAGCCTCGAGTCTTCTTGGGTATGACGCTACAAGCTTGGTACACCTGTACTTGGGAAGTTTCTGCCATTCTTCTCTGCAGATCCTGTCAAGCTCCGTCAGGTTGGATGGGGAGTGTCGTTGCGTTGCACAGCTATTTTTCAGGTCTCTCCAGATTGTGTTCGATCGGGTTCATGTCCGGGCTCTGGCTGGGCCACTCAAGGACATTCAGTCTCTTGGCTGTGTGCTTTGGGTCGTTTTCCTGTTGGAAGGTGAACCTTCACCCCAGTTTGAGGTCCTGAGCGCTCTGGAGCAGGTTTTCATCAAGGATCTCTGTACTTTGCGCTGTTCATCTTTCTCTCGATCCTGACTAGTCACCCAGTCCCTGCCGCTGAAAAACATCCCCACAGCATGATGCTGCCACCACCATGCTTCACCGTAGGGATGGTGCCAGGTTTCCTCCATATGTGATGCTTGGCATTCAGGTCAAAAAGTTCAGTAAGACCAGAGAATCTTGTTTCTCATGGTCAGAGTCTTAAGGTGCCTTTTGGCAAACTCCAAGAGGGCAGTCATGTGCCTTTTACTGAGGAGTGGCTTCCGTCTGGTCACTCTACCATAAAGGCCTGATTGGTGGAGTGCTACAGGAGGAACTCTGGAGCTCTGTCAAGAGTGACCATTGCGTAATTGGTGACCTCCTTGACCAAGGCCCTTCTCCCCCGATTGCTCGGTTTGGCCGGGCGGCCAGCTTTAGGAAGACTCTTGGTGGTTTCTAACTTCTTCCAATTAAGAATGAATGGAGGCCACTGTGGTCTTGGGAACCTTCAATGCTGCAGACATTTTTTGGTACCCCTCCCTAGATATATGCCGGCACAATGCTGTCTGGGAGCGCTACGGACAATTCCTTGGACCTCATGGCTTGGTTCTTGCTCTGACATGCACTGTCAACTGAGGGACCTTACATAGACAGGTGTGTGCCTTTCCAAATAATGTCCAATGAATTTAATTTACCAAAGGTGTACTCCAGTTGTAGAAACATCTCAAAGATGATCAACGGAACCAGGATGAAGCGGAGCTCAATTTCGAGTCTCATAGCAAAAGGTCTGAAACCTCATTTACATAAACAAATTATTTGTAATACATTTTTCAAAAAATGTCTAAAAACATGTTTTCGCTTTGTCATTATGGGGAAGTGTGTGTAGGTTAATGAGAATTTAAAAAGCGGTCTGAATACTTTCTGAATGCACTGTATGTATTGGATAACGGCACAATTGTTTGGGCTTTTTGGGCATGGGCTCATTAAAAATGTCTAATGTAGGGCTCATCAGACTCAGGTAGCGTCAGGCTTGAATTTTCAATCAAAGCTCTAATCAAATACAGACATAGCATTATAAAGCATATAAATAGGCCTATCCACGGTTTGGTTTGTTTTAATCGTCACAGTGGGAACAACATCTGTACACTTCCTGAGGAATTCAGTCACCGTGTCAGTATATACACTGCTCAAAAAAATTAAGGGAACACTTAAACAACACAATGTAACTCCAAGTCAATCACACTTCTGTGAAATCAAACTGTCCACTTAGGAAGCAACACTGATTGACAATAAATTTCACATGCTGTTGTGCAAATGGAATAGACAAAAGGTGGAAATTATAGGCAATTAGCAAGACATGTAAATCCACTTCACCTTTGGTTCAATAACCAAAACAAACTCAAAATTGTCATAACTGACACCCCACATTCCTTTTGCGAACAACTTTAAACCTTAGTTCGGAGCAGATATTTAAGAGTTTGGGGAAAATGTGATCGCATAAAAAAAACTAAAGGAGATTTCCCGTAATTCATTTACCAAACTTTGATCTACACAGTTCTTCCAGTAAATGTGTTTTTGTGAAATGTTCTGTGTAAACTGTCCCAAGTCATCCTTCTGCATAGAGTTGTATAGTTTGTTAACTTTGATCAATGGTTTTAGTTTAGTTTGGCATACATTTTAAAGTGAGTAATCTGAGTCAAAAATTATTTTACTATGGAATTTCCCAGCTTATATGTAAAAAAAAACTACATTTGTTTGCTCACTTTAAGTAGGTCAGTTGTGTATATTCCCGAAGGACATGAAATAGTAACAGACCAGGACAATGCTTGCTGTTTATGCATGTTTAAAACCTAATGAGCCATATCAGCATGTATTCTGTCAGCATACTAGGATACTGTAATACTGTAGTGTGGGAGGTTCACACCAAAGAGATGGCATGGGCTTAATTAAAAGATAGAAGTACCACTGTATTGTCAGACACTTCATATAGTAGATATAAAACGGTCATGGTAGTGTTTTAATTAGTTCTTCTGAACAGTGTCGTGGAAATAATGGTCTTGTTGTAGTCTTTGTGAATGGTAGTGCCTGTCAGTGACAGTTGAGACTTGAGAGAACAATTTGTCCCATGACACGACTTGGGATAGAACTCAGAGAACCTGGAGTCTGGTTCAAGCCACAATTTTAATAACCATGTCCAAATGAATGTAGCAATTTGTATAGTCTAATTGTGTTACCAGTAGATTTGACTTTGTTATCCACCAGGAGATTATTTAGCGTTTTAACATAAAATAGAAAGTCGTTGTAAGTTCTTTTATTTGGAAAATATAAAATGCATGGAATGAAGTGAACAACAATATGATATTACCATGACAATAACCATACTTCTATCCACAGTTATGTGAGTAAATTCATACCGTATAAAGAAAAATCATGACCGCTGTAATGAAAACTGGACGTTTCGGTACAATTTTATAAATGCCAACAGATCATTTGTTTGTTCGACATGGTGGGATCTTTGTGTTGGTAAAATTAATTATGCAACAATTGGGAAACGCCTTTATGGGCAAATATTGATATAATAACCATCATATCGAAGTAAACTTGGAGTCACGCGATGACATGGTATGTGTGTGGTCCTCCCACTACGACTTGGGAAACCATGCAATTTATTAAGCTACAGATGAATATGAATTAAGTTATGATGAATTTCACAGGGTGGTGAAAGTGCACGGTGATCTTGATGCTCCTTTCCAATAAATATTGAGAGTCTGATTCTGGTGACATGATGATTGATGCTTGACTGTCATTTGACAAATACAAATATTCTATCCATAATATGTTATCCATAATAATCTCATGTAGACTAACCTAGCAGCACAGCCTACCAACACTATCTGCCAGCTGTTGGCTGGAGTACACGTGCTAAGACCAGAGTAGGCACATTTGCTATTTAATGCAACAGTTGTGACAAAACTATGTGTTGATTTGAATTGATTTATTAGCATCTCCATTAGCCGACGCCAATGGCGACAGCTAGTCTTACTGGGGTCTGACACATAACGAAAAAGACAGACACTAGACTTTACATTTAAAAACATTAACAGGTAGTGTATGTGTTACACATACATGTCAGTACATAAACACAACAAGTAGGTCACATGGGGGGAGGCGTTGTGCCGTGAGGTGTTGCTGCCAACAGAAGATCTTCAAAAGATAAGGCATGAATTATATTGTTATTTCTGACTTTCGTGTCGCACCTCCCTGTTTGAAAAATGTTTGTCATGCATTTGTATGCGAGGTGCTGTCCTCAGATAATCTCATGGTTTGCTTTTGCCGTAAAGCCTTTTTGAAATCTGACATGGTGGCTGGATTAACAAGAAGTTAAGCTTTATTTTTATGTATTACACTTGTGATTTCGTGAAAGTTAAATATTTATAGTAATTTAATTTGAATTTGGCGCTCTGCCATTTCACTGGATGTTGTCAAATCGATCCCGCTAAAGGGATTTGATCCCTAATTAAGACCCCTTTTCCATCTGTTTACCAAAAATCGAAGCCTTGCTTATTCCACATTTTTAGACTCTTAACAATTAGGGAAAATCACAGCCTTTACTTATTCCACGTTTTTTGGCACTTAAAAATTAGGAATAAGCACTCACAGGGTTGGGCGGTACCCAGATTTCCATATCGTCTTTTTAGCACAAGTAATAGCGAATGGAGCCTGCTAGCTAAATATGCTAACGAGCACAAACTAATATAAACAAATTGAAAAGACCTGCAATCCAGCTCATATTCATATACAGTGGGGGGAAAAAACGATTTAGTCAGCCACCAATTGTGCAAGTTCTCCCACTTAAAAAGATGAGAGAGGCCTGTAATTTTCATCATAGGTACACTTCAACTATGACAGACAAAATGAGGGGGAAAAAATCCAGAAAATCACATTGTAGGATTTTTAAAGAATTTATTTGCAAATTATGGTGGAAAATAAGTATTTGGTCAATAACAAAAGTTTATCTCAATACTTTGTTATATACCCTTTGTTGCCAATGACAGAGGTCAAACGTTTTCTGTAAGTCTTCACAAGGTTTTCACACACTGTTGCTGGTATTTTGCCAAATGCAATTCTTGAGGTGGAGTAACTCTGCCAGATCACAGTCGAACCGGGGACTGAACCTGTTTATAATTATCATTTATGGGGGGGGGGGGGGGGGGGGGGGGGGGTGTTTGTTAATAACACTGAAAATATCCAAAAAGAAGGTCTAAGCCTCTTCGACAGAGGGGATCAAGCTGATTCTATACCATTTTACAGAGGTCAGTTCATGAAGGAAGGCTTTCTCATTAAAGTTGTTTAGCAAGCGTCTATGACAAATCAGGACAGGTCGTTTCACTGAGCACCCATTACGAACACAGGCTGTAAAACAGTGATAGCTATTATTACAGAAAACACCAGACTGATAGCTATTAGGATTATTTGTGAGGATAACATCAAGGAGAGTAGCCTTTTGTGTGTGTTTGGAGTCATACCTTGTGGGATTGGTAATAATCTGAGAAAGATTTAGGGAGCCATGTTGCTTTAGGACTTGGTCAGGTGGTTTAAGCATGTCCCAGTTTAGGTCACCTAGCAGGACAAATTCAGACTTAGTGTAAGGGGCCAGGAGAGAGCTTAGGGCAGGTAGGGTACAGGCCTGTGCTGATGGAGGACGATAGCACCCAGCAACAGTCAACAAAGAGTTATTTGAAAGTTGAATGCTTAGAAGCAGCAATACAAATTGTTTGAGGACAGACTTGGTGGAGACAACCGAGCACTGAAGGTGATCCTTGGTAAAGACTGCCACTCCCCCACCTTTGGAAGATCCGTTTTGCCAAAAAAGGTTATAACCAGAAAGGTTAACATCAATATTCAACCATGTCTCAGTAATGACCAACACATCTGGATTGGAGGTGTGAACCCACACTTTCAATTTATCCATTTTAGGTAATAAGCTTCTAGTGTTAACGTCAGGGTTCGAAAATAAAACACCCGCTAAGCGACAAATGCAGATAGATTTTCCATTTGACGAGTAAATCTCAGAAGGCTATCCGACACACTGGCGGGTAAATGTTTGTACCAAAATAGTAAAGTAATAAAATATTTGGCATGATGGCTCGGAGGAAATTACTCATGTTTGCCAGCCACAGACCGTCTCTAGTGCGCCTAGATTCGCGGCACTGTTTACCATACGGGACACCAGCTACTCGACATCACTCACTTGCCACGGGTCTGCTGCTAGCTACCGTTAATTAAATAGCTGTTGTGGCAGCGTTTAACCATGTGTATGTGACAAATAAAATTTGATTTGGTTTACCTGGAATAAGCCAACCTTTGAAACGAAAACCCACCGACGAAAAGGAGGACTAATCACATTAA
This sequence comes from Salvelinus namaycush, assembly GCF_016432855.1. Lineage (NCBI taxonomy): Eukaryota > Metazoa > Chordata > Actinopteri > Salmoniformes > Salmonidae > Salvelinus > Salvelinus namaycush. Next base: position 29,568,535 of record NC_052327.1, read on the forward strand.
AAAAAGAATGTTTTGTGAGAAATGGAGGTTTGGAGATAAAGGAGTTTGAAGAGGCTGGCTACAGTATGATGCTGAGGCTGTGGTGATGAGTTGTTCTGTGTGTCACCAGTATGGTGAAGATAAAAGCAGAAACAACTAATTTGTCATCGGAAATAAAACAATGAAGCTGGAGAACATTCGTGACCATGAACACAGCAAGTGTCACATTGCCTACGTGTCTGTGTCCCGGGCTCAATCGGAGCCTCTCCTCTTGACCCCCTCTGTGACGGCGCTAATGGCAATGTCAGAGCAGTACAGCACGAAGATACTGTTTAGGACTCTACATGCCATTGGCAAGAAGACGAGACCACTTCGACTTCGAGTGGATGTGCGAGTAAGTGAAAATGTTGTTACTCTTGTAGCTAGACTATTACTTTTGTAGCTAGTTTTTTCAAGTCTATTTAACAGACGTGGTCCAGTAGTCGGTTATTTCTCAGCTCTTGATAAGCTTGGGTTCTTCTCAAAATAGTGTATAAATACAATAAAATTATAGGCCTACTGATGCTGACATGGATCTCCATGCTTTCCTATGGCTCTAACATTCTATTTTAATGTTTGTCTCCAGATGCCGTTTAGATTTTAAAGCATTGTGACACAATTTACTTTACCAGCCTTATAGTATTGATCCTTAAGTAAACAAAGGGTAGAAGGCAAATTTAGCACAATCAAGTGCCAGCTATATTGGATAACCTGATTGTATATTTAATTATTTAATTAATTTGATGTTTGCATTTTGGATTAAAAATTTTAAAAAGGTTATCGCTGTGGGCTCAACATATAGAAATGAGAAGCAGGCCAAAGAGTTTATAAACCATATTGCAGAGGTGGAGAGAAACAACAACAGAGAGAATCTGAAAAACCCAACATTTCTCTCCATTATGTCAGATGGCTCCACAGACAGGTCTGTGAAAGAGGAGGAGTTAGTTTATGTCAGATTCTGTCACAAGGGCAAGATCGAGTCAAAGTTTTTTGGCATCAAGTTGGTGGAGAAGGCAGACATGGCACACATAAGCAACGCCATCAGTGCCATCATGGAGGGAGTGTGTGATGAGTGCGTGAGCAAGTTGGTCGCTCTGGGAACAGATGGAGTTGCTGTGATGACCGGAGCCAAGAATGGTGTGGTCAGCCGGCTGAAGGGGGACAGGGCATACATCAAATCGGCATCCACAGTATGGCACACCGCCTTGAACTGACCTTTTCTGATGCCATCCGGTCCAATGTGAAGTTTCAGAAACTAGAAGACCTCCTCAGTGGACTCTACACCTACCACACCAGTCCACTGAACAGGGCAAACCTGGTAAACAGCTTTCAGGCTCTTGGGCACACACCACTGGTGCCCACCAGAATTGGCAGTACCCGATGGGTAGGACACCTATTGCTTGCACTGGACCACTTCCTGTGATGTTAACAGGGGCTTGTCTAGATTGCTATGCTAAGTACTCCAAAAGTCATCATGTCCAGTAAATGACAACAAACACGGTTGCAATCTTTGTTCTTTATGCATTTCAGATTCAATCTGCTGATGCCTAAAATGTCCAGCAGGCCAAGGCCAGGAAATACTGCAGTACTGCGAGGGAGGCTGTTGTTATCCGCTTCTGTGGCTTCCTGCATGACACACAACACACCTGAGCAAAATGTTTATAGTTTGAGAATTAAAACTGCATGATGCCTGTTGTAATGTATACAATTATTCTAGATTTTGGTGACACTGAACTGGAAACCCTGGTGGACCATTTCAAGCCTGTCCTGGAGACCTCTGGCATCCATGTTGAAAGGATCCCTGACCAGTGGACTGTCCTGAAGGTGCTGATGTACCAAGAGCCTCAGTCCCTGCAGAAGATGTCCTGGTTCCGTGTCAACAGGAGCCATCAGCATTCCTGCCCTGACTTGCTGGGATTGGTTGACCTGGTCCTGTTCTTCCCTGCCACCACAGCTGAATGTGAAAGAGGTTTTAATACAGGTGAAAACTGATTGGCGGTCCAACCTAAAGTCTGATACACTGTCAGACCTCATGGTCCAGCTGTCCTCTCCAGAGATCAGGGAGTATGATCTGATAAAAGCTGTGATGCTGTGGCACCAGGACTCTGTCAGGAGGCCAGACTTCATGGACCATGCAAAGAGGGTGATTGCGGTAGAGAGTGAGGAGTCTGATGAGGTTTAAGTTGATTAAAATTATTATTAAGCATCTGATAGATTTACAAAACCTTTAAATGTACTTTTATGTTTGATCCTTAATTACATTTAATAGCAAATACTTCAGTAGAATTTTGAGTTCAAGACTTATTCTGTTGTATTCAAGCTGGGAAATTAAATCTAGCCACAGCCAAAATTAACCAGCATGTGATAAGTCTCTATTTACCTGTATTTTATCAGGGTATTTCTACTCAAAGCAAAGGATTTGTAGATCTGCTTCCCCTGTTTCCCCTTTATATCAGTAGAGCACCAGTTCTATGTCCACTGCACTTCTCATAACTATCTTACCATTGCTGTTGCCCTGTTTTGACTTCTATGTACTCTTATTCATTGTATCTGACCGGTTTTGTTCATTTCATTGTGTGCCCACTGTTTGGCATTTTTGCACTCTGTAGAGCACTTTTGGTCAACTACAGTTGTTTTTAAATGTGCTCTACAAATAAATTTGATTTGATTAACCGTTGATCAATATATTAAAATAATTGTTTCAAATTTTGCCCTGGCCTCTTCTTTAAGTTTGTATTCAACGTAATACCTTATTATCTCAATGAAATGTACTGAAAATAATGTATATGTTACGCAAAAAGGCAATTTATTATTTTGGCCGGTAAAAATATGCTTGGCTGGTGGATTTATTCATCTACCAGTCCCCTTGGCAGGTGAGCCAAAAAGTTAATTTCGGACACGGGTAATGTGCAGAAAACCCAGGCTTTTACGAGAGCAGAAATCAGTGAAGCAGATATCAGAGCACAAATCAGAATTGGGGCTAGCAACAGTAGATGGGCCAGGGTGTATATGTACATTTCCAGATATCATCAACAGTAATACAATCAAGGCACGGCATAGGACAGGGAGAGCTCTGCAGTGCTGATTTATGACATCTGAATGTGCATCAGCTGGCAACACGATCATATTATACAGCAATTTCATCAGGTAACATGAATACAAAGCCGGCGAGAGGTGGTTAGAATAGGATGGCTGGCCAAAAGTCTGTGTAACCAATAGAGAGTCAGAGTCCCGAGTGTGGGAACAAACAGTCTGTCCCACGGTTGGATAAAGAAAGTTTGTAGTCAAAAAGCATGCAGGAGTCATGAGGCAAATAGCAAAATGCACAAGAAAAAATATATATATACACTGTTCAAAAAAATAAAGGGAACACTTAAACAACACAATGTAACTCCAAGTCAATCACACTTCTGTGAAATCAAACTGTCCACTTAGGAAGCAACACTGATTGACAATAAATTTCACATGCTGTTGTGCAAATGGAATAGACAACAGGTGGAAATTATAGGCAATTAGCGAGACACCCCCAATAAAGAAGTGGTTCTGCAGGTGGTGACCACAGACCACTTCTCAGTTCCTATGCTTCCTGGCTGACGTTTTGGTCACTTTTGAATGCTGGCGGTGCTTTCACTCTAGTGGTAGCATGAGACGGAGTCTACAACCCACACAAGTGGCTCAGGTAGTGCAGCTCATCCAGGATGGCACATCAATGCGAGCTGTGGCAAGAAGGTTTGCTGGGTCTGTCAGCGTAGTGTCCAGAGCATGGAGGCGCTACCAGGAGACAGGCCAGTACATCAGGAGACGTGGAGGAGGCCGTAGGAGGGCAACAACCCAGCAGCAGGACCGCTACCTCCGCCTTTGTGCAAGAAGGAGCAGGAGGAGCACTGCCAGAGCCCTGCAAAATGACCTCAAGCAGGCCACAAATGTGCATGTGTCTGCTCAAACGGTCAGAAACAGACTCCATGAGGGTGGTATGAGGGCCCGACGTCCACAGGTGGGGGTTGTGCTTACAGCCCAACACCGTGCAGAACGTTTGGCATTTGCCAGAGAACACCAAGATTGGCAAATTCGCCACTGGCGCCCTGTGCTCTTCACAGATGAAAGCAGGTTCACACTGAGCACGTGACAGACGTGACAGTCTGGAGACGCCGTGGAGAACGTTCTGCTGCCTGCAACATCCTCCAGCATGACCGGTTTGGCGGTGGGTCAGTCATGGTGTGGGGTGGCATTTCTTTGGGGGGCCGCACAGCCCTCCATGGGCTCGCCAGAGGTAGCCTGACTGCCATTAGGTACCGAGATGAGATCCTCAGACCCCTTGTGAGACCATATGCTGGTGCGGTTGGCCCTGGGTTCCTCCTAATGCAAGACCTCATGTGGCTGGAGTGTGTCAGCAGTTCCTGCAAGAGGAAGGCATTGATGCTATGGACTGGCCTGCCCGTTCCCCAGACCTGAATCCAATTGAGCACATCTGGGATATCATGTCTCGCTCCATCCACAAACGCCACGTTGCACCACAGACTGTCCAGGAGTTGGCGGATGCTTTAGTCCAGGTCTGGGAGGAGATCCCTCAGGAGACCATCCGCCACCTCATCAGGAGCATGCCCAGGCGTTGTAAGGAGGTCATACAGGCACGTGGAGGCCACACACACTACTGAGCCTCATTTTGACTTGTTTTAAGGACATTACATCAAAGTTGGATCAGCCTGTAGTGTGGTTTTCCACTTTAATTTTGAGTGTGACTCCAAATCCAGACCTCCATGGGTTGATAAATTTGATTTCCATTGATAATTTTTGTGTGATTTTGTTGTCAGCACATTCAACTATGTAAAGAAAAAAGTATTTAATAAGAATAGTTCATTCATTCAGATCTAGGATGTGTTATTTTAGTGTTCCCTTTATTTTTTTGAGCAGTGTATATAATGACTTGGGGCTAGCCATTGTAAGTTGTGGTGGTTAATTTCTTTACTATCAAATGAGGAGAGAAACTTATCACACAAGTCAGAGTAATACTTAAACTACATTTTTAATCACTTATTAATAAGGGAGCAGGTCAATACAACACACACATATAAAGTGAATCGATTGAGTGCTCTACGATAATGATGGCTGGTTGACGAATCACCCTCAGATGATTCGTTGAGAGCCCCGAGACAAAAGTACCAAGGTCTTTTATAGCTAAAACCTCCATGACAAACAACAGATGTATAGAATGGGTCACAAGGTTAAGATTTGTATGGAAGATACTGTCTGCTGTGAATTAAAGTATCTGCTGTAAAAACAGTTATCTTTGTGTACTGACCAGGGTCTGGCCCTGGGGTCATCTCTCCCTGGTACCATATAGAACAGAAATAACAACTCATGCTTTGGAAGGCGGTCTCTTTAGGTTATATCACCCAAACTACATCATAAATCTCCTGTCAGTGTTATGTCCCAGAGGCCCATCCTCAGTAGAACACACAAACAATAGTTAAGAATCCTCTATTCTGTTGCATAAAACAACCATTTCATGCAATAAAATTATAACATAATCTTGTAATTTCCACCATAAAGTTCAGAGTCACTCGCCCCAACAGTGTGTGTGCTGGAGGCAAGCGAAAGCTCGGGAGAGAGGGGGGAGTGTGATGGGGTACCTGTACCAGACAGGTGGAGACAGGCCAGGGCAGATGGTGAACAGATCGCCAGGTGGAATCCAAGCAGCAGTGCAGCAGGCAACGGGAGTAGGTGTCAAACCCACTTGGGAGAAGCTGTTATTTCTGGAGGCAGATTTCTTGTAGAAAATGCCAGTGGATGGTCTTTGAACAGCAGGAGTGGGCTTCAAAGACTCCTGCCACTTGTTGGGCCCAAAGGCCTCGACACCTTTTACTTCACACCTCAATGCTAATTGAAGTTGTCTCTGGTCTGTCCTTGCAAGTCTGGCAGCTCAGTTCTAGGTTGGATAGTGTCCTCATGTCTCTGATGGTAGGGTGCTCTAGCAAGCAAACCCCTGTATAGCTTATAAAAAGGAAACATTCGTAGCAGTAGTCTCTCTGGTTAATTTTGGTCAAAATTGGGTTGTAGGTTTGGATCTGGAACGAAGGCCATGCTGTTAAGGGTAGCATCCTGCATATGTCCCTGACGAATAATCGAAGTTTATCTAACTCCAAATCTATCCTTTTGTAAAAAAAACATGGGGGGGGGGGGGGGGGTGCATCTTGCTGTAGCTACTTTTCGGTGTAGCCTACTTTTCTCTGGTAAAACGCAAGCAAAACATTAGGAGCTGGCTACATTCTTTCAGTGAAAAACAGAAATATGATGGCCATGCATTGTTTTTGCAAAAAAAAACATTATTTTTCATTCTAAGCAAATTTTCTGCCAATTGTGTTGCACTAAGTTATTTTCTGTGAAGGACAACTATAGTTGAATGCCCCTGATCACTCTCTGCGCCGGAGGGGATGCCTGCCGTTTTACGGTCCCCTAACCCATTGTGATAGTGTTTTTTTTCTCCACAGTTTATAACTTATTTTGTACATAATGTTTCTGCTACCATCTCCTACGACCTAAAAAAGCTTCTGGATATCTGAACAAAGACCAGGCCCAAATCTCCATTCACAAGGCTGTGGGGCCAAGACAAATTACCAGGACGTGTACTCAGAACATGCGCGGACCAACTGGCAAGTGTCTTTACTGACATTTTCATTCAACCTCTCCCTAACTGAGTCTGTAATACCTACATGTTCCAAACAGACCACCATAGTCCCTTTGTCCAAGAACGCCAAGGTAACCTGCCTAAATGACTACAGACCCGTAGCATTAACGTCTGTAGCCATGAAGTGCTTTGAAAGGCTGGTCATGGCTCACAACACCATCAACCTGAAAACCCTAAACCCACTCCAATTCGCATACCACCCCAGAGCCACAGATGCCGCCATCTCTATTGCACTCCACACTGTCCTTTCCCACCTGAACAAAAGGAACACCTGTGAGAACGCTGTTTATTAAACACTGAGCTGTAGTCAACGCCATAGTGCCCATAAAGCTCATCACTAAGCTAAAGACCCTGGGATCAAACATATCCCTCTGCAACTGGATCCTGGACTTCCTGACAGGTCGCCCGCAGGTGGTAAGGGTAAGTAACAATACATCTGCCACACTGATCGTCAACACGGGGGGCCCTCAGGGGTGCGTCATTAGTCCCCTCCTGTACTCCCTGTTCACCCACGACTGTGTGGCCAAGCACGACTCCAACACCATCATTAAGTCTGCTGAAGGCACAATAGTGGTAGGCCTGATCACCGACAACGATGAGACAGCCTATATGAGGTCAGAGGCCTGGCAGTGTGGTGCCAGGACAACAACCTGACCGCAACGTGAGCAAGACAAAGGAGATGATTGTGGACTACAGGAAAAGGAGGGCCGACACGCCCTCATTCACGTCGACGGGGCTGTAGTATTTGTATTAATTACGGATCCCCATTAGCTGCTCCAAATTAAGGCAGTTATACATTTAATAAAAACATTACAATACATTTGCAACAGATTTCACAACATATTAAGTAAGTGTGTGCCCTCAAACCCCTATTATACTACCACATATCCACAACACAAAATCCATGTGTACGTGTGTATAGTGCGTATGTTATCGTGTGTTTGTGCCTATGTTTCTTCACAGTCTCCGCTGGTTAATAAGGTGTATTTTATTTATTTATTAAATCAAATTTTACTGCTTGCACAAGTTACTTGATGTGGAATAGAGGAATAGAGGAATTCCATGTAGTCATGGCTCTATGTAGTACTGTGCGCCTCCCATAGTCTGTTCTGGACTTGGGGACTGTGACGAGACCTCTGGTGGCAACTATCATGATCCAAGCCTGTCATGGAGAGAGCACGACAACGCCTATTCCCCCTCAGGAGACTGAAAATATGTCATGGGTCCGCAGATGCTCAGAAAGTTATACAGCTGCACCATCAAGAGCATCCTGACCGGTTGCATCACCGCCTGCTACGGCAACTGCTCGGCATCTGACTAAGGCGCTACAGAAGGTAGTGCATATGGCCGAGTACATCAAGCTTCCTGCCATACAGGACCTCTATACTAGGCAGTGTCAGAGGAAGGCCCCCCAAAAATTGTCAATGACACCAGCCACCTAAGTATTAGACTGTTCTCTCTGCTACTGCAAGGCAAGCGGTACCAGAGCGAAAGTCTAGGTCCAAAAGACTCCTTAGCAGCTTCTACCCCCAAGCCATAAGACTGCTGAACAATTACTCAAATGGCTACCTGGACTATTTGCACTTTTTTACACTGCTGCTACTCTCGGTTAATTATCTATGCATAGTCACTTTACCCCTACCTTTATTTAGTAAATCGTTTTTTAACTCAGATTTTCGTAAAATTGCATTGTTGGCTAAGGGCTTGTAAGTAAGCATTTCACAGTAAGGTCTACACCTGTTCTATTCAGCGCATGTGACAAATTAAATTTGATCCCACTTTCTCCCGTTGTGCTACTTACAAACAAACACGTGACTGGCTCAACTGTTCTGGGGAACTACGAATGCTTCATAATGTAAAACAATGTGACAGGTGAAATGAAGAACGCGATCTGCTTTATCTCCTTATGTATTGTACACGTTGACTGCAGGTATTTATTTAAAAAGCAGCTACAAATATAAAAATCTATTGAAAAACTTCAAAGAAATAGTTTCAACCATATTGACGGTATTGAAAAACCATCTCGTGGCCATTTCCAAATACCCGGTATACGGTATACCACCCAAGCCTACACTCCTTGCTTTCATTTGAGACCCAATTTGACATGCTTCTATGTTGGTGCTCATGGGTCCTTTTAGATGGAAATGCCCAGCTTCATTCTCCTACCAGAAAAGCATAAGGACAATAGGATCAAGCACCAACATCCCTAGGCTGCACATCAAACAGAGTAGCCAAATCCCACTGAAATGAACAAATAGCAAGCTACGTTACCATCATAGCAAATGCGTCGCCCAGCTGACAGTAAATATTTACACCGTTTCATGGGCTTGGCAGCCATCTTATCACAGATGACGCTTGACATGAAGGGAAGCCTATCTTGACTGACTCCTAGCTGTACAGCCTGAGGTAGGCAAGGCTTATGGAAAGGCTCTCCTGATCCACTTAATCAGCTGCTGCCACCTGCCACCTGGCCTTGACTATGGTAGACAGTGCAGGTTGTATATTTCAGCACTTCTCCATTTAAGATGGAGAATACAGTCTTGTTATGCAACTCGGTCACAGACAGCCTGTACATGCACACAGGAAAGAGCTTGGTGTAGTTTTAAAAGAGTTACCCTTTTAAAAAGCAGGTTTACAAACAGACGCTTGCAGAACGAGTGGGGGAGTGAAGAGAGAGAAAGAAAGATGGATAAAAAAATACATACAGAATAGAAGTAGAGTCTGTAAGCAGGTTCCTCGTCCTTATCCGCCCCTGACATACTTTTGCAGCCCACTTCAGCCAACCTGTTTCCCCAGCATTGCCACTTGTGATAGGTGACATCATCATCTGACAGCAGGATCAAAATAGACAGTGTGTAGCTAGCACTTCTATAGCAACTTGCCCAGCTGTGTCAACTTCACCACAAATGGTGATTGAGACAGCCTGGTGCTTAGTGGGCTGTCAATCCTTTCTGCTCCGTTTGTAATCAGGGCTGAGCTTGGAGCACTGTGCTGAGCTAGCATCCAGCCCCTGGGCCAGTGCTGCAGACCACTGCTGCTGCTGTCCGTCTGCCTTCCTGCCACTCACCCGGGTCTCCTCTCCTTTCCTCTGCACTGCTTCCTGTGTTTACAGCTTCTCTCATCTCACAGCACTGCATCGCAGCCCCCGCTCTCCCTCAGCACTGTGCAGTCATGTGCATGCACACAGCAGGCCTGCCCCTCAGCCCCCGTCCTCCACTGCCAGAAATGAGTGTAGCTGCAGGCTCAAGGAGTGTGCTAATGTAAGCCTGCATTAGCCAGAGAGGCTAAGGCTCAGCAGCATCCGATTGGACCTGGCAGTGGATGAATCATACAAGGCTGGAGGAAAAGCACAAACCCACATGGTCCGCCTGCACCTTTGTGCCAAATGAGTAACAGTCTAAAAATAAGCTTTGCTACGAGCATACGAGGTATGCAGCAAGATATTTAGTGTGAGCAGGGATTCTTATAGAAAACAATGCAATGCCTAACAATCAACCCTTAGCAATGGAAGAATGGCTTAACAGGATCTATTAAGAATTTTTACTTTTTGTCGGAGCAATAACCTGAGCACACCCATCTTTAGAAAGTACATCCACAGCTCCAGTGAATTATGTTTTTTCCTAATGACTGACATAACACTACAAAGTGAAGTATTTGACTCTTTTAATATTATAAACTGGCATATTATGTCAGCAGACAATGTATTGCCACATGTTGACAAAGCATTGCAAAAAAAAATTGAATGTCGGCCAAAATCTATGGAGTCAGACCGCTGACAAAAGGTTGAACGCACATATCGTTAGGATAGTAAGAAAAGCCATGTGTGAAACCTGAAACGTAAAACGTGAAATTTCATCTATGAACATTCAAACACCATGTTACGATAACGGACTAACATTTTAGGCTTGAAACAATCGTGTGTCGCAATTCTGATGTACAATAATAGCTTTCAGAGTTTTGGCAGGTTCATCTCACCCCCAATTTTTATTTTATTTTTTATTTTAAAAAAAATATATACTATTAATCTCACATTTCACATTCATAAAATAAAGGGGTGACATAATGTTAGCTAGCGAACCAGCCACCTAACGTCAGCTAGCTACGCCGTCGCCAAATACATTTAAACTCAGTTTTTCACAATTCCTGACATTTAATCTTAGTAAAAAATCCCTGTCTTGTCTTAGGTCAGTTATGATCACCACTTTATTTTAAGAATGTGAAATGTCAGAATAATAGTAGAGAGAATGATTTATTTCAGCTTTTATGTATTTCATCACATTCCCAGTGGGTCAGAAGTTTACATACACTCAATTAGTATTTGGTAGCATTGCCATTAAATAGTTTAATTTGGGTCAAACGTTTTGGGTAGCCTTCCACAAGCATCCAACAATAGTTTGGTGAATTTTGGCCCATTCCTCCTGACAGAGCTGGTGTAACTGAGTCAGGTTTGTAGGCCTCCTTGCTTGCACACGCTTTTTCAGTTCTGCCCACAAATTTTCTATGGGATTGAGGTCAGGGCTTTTTGATGGCCACTCCAATGCGTTGACTTTGTTGTCCTTAAGCCATTTTGCCACAACTTTGGAAGTATGCTCGGGGTCAATGTCCATTTGGAAGACCCATTTGCAACCAAGCTTTAATTTCCTGACTGATGTCTTGAGATGTTGCTTCAATATATCCACATAATTTCCTTTCATCATGATGCCATCTATTTTGTGAAGTGAACCAGTTCCTCCTGCAGCAAAGCACCCCCTCAACATGATGCTGACACCCCCGTGCTTCACGGTTGGGATGGTGTTCTTCAGCTTGCAAGCCTCCCCCTTTTTCCTCCAAACATAAGGATGGTCATTATGGCCAAACAGTTCTTTTTTTGTTTCATTAGACAAGAGGACATTTCTCCAAAAAGTACAATCTTTGTCTCCATGTGCAGTTGCAAACCGTGGCTTCCTCCTTGCCGAGTGGCCTTTCAGCTTATGTCAATATAGGACTCATTTTACTGTGGATAGAGATACATTTGTACCCGTTTCCTCCAGCATCTTCACAAGGTCCTTTGCTTTTGTTCTGGGATTGATTTGCACTTTCCGCACCAAAGTACATTCGTCTCTAGGAGACAGAACGCATCTCCTTCCTGAGCGGTATAACGGCTGTGTGGTACCATGGTGTTTATACTTGTGTACTATTGGTACCTTCAGGCGTTCGGAAATTGCTCCCAAGGATGAACCAGACTTGTGGAGGTCTACAATTTTTTTTCCTGAGGTCTTGGCTGATTTCTTCTGATTTTCCCATAATGCCAAGCAAAGAGGCACTGAGTTTGAAGGTAGGCCTTGAAATACATCCACAGGTACACCTCCAATTGACTCAAATGATGTCAATTAGCCTATCAGAAGCTTCTGAAGTCATGACATCATTTTCTGGAATTTTTCAACCTGTTTAAAGGCACAGTCAACTTGGTGTATGTAAACTTCTGACCTACTGGAATTGTGATAGTGAATTATACTGTCTGTAAACAATTGTTGGAAAAATTACTTGTGTCATGTACAAAGTAGATGTCCTAACCAACTTGCCAAAACTATAGTTTGTCAAAAAGAAATTTGTGGAGGGGTTGAAAAACGAGTATGTAAAACTTCCGTCTTCAACTGTAGGTGTTCCTTTTGTCCAGGTGGAAAAGGGCAGTGTGGAGTGCAATAGAGATTGCATCATCTGTGAATCTGTATGCAAATGGCAGTGTGGCCTTGTGAATGTTGACCTGCGTAAAGGTCTTACTCACGTCGGCTGTGGAGAGCGTAATCACAGTCTTCCGGAACAGCTGGTGCTCTCATGCATGTTTCAGTGTTATTTGCTTCGAAGCGAGCATAGAAGTAGTTTAGCTCGTCTGGTAGGCTCATGTCACTGGGCAGCTCTCGGCTGTACTTCCCTTTGTAGTCTGTAATGGTTTGCAAGCCCTCCGCCAACCCTGATGTCCTAGCCGTGTCTGAATCCTGGCGTAGCAAGGCCACCAAAAATTTTGAAATTTCCATCCCCAACTACAACATTTTCTGCCAAAATAAAACTGTCAAAGGGGGTGGAGTTGTAATCTACTGCAGAGATAGCCTTTAGAGTTCTGTCATGCTATCCAGGTCTGTGCCCAAACAATTCAAGCTTGTACTTAAAAAAAAAAAATTAGTTTCCAGAAATAAGTATCTCACTGTTGCCGCTTGTTATCGAACCCCCTCAGCCCCCCGGCTGTACCCTAGACACCACATGTGAATTAATTTCCCCCCATCTATCTTCAGAGTTCGTACTGTTAGGTGACCTAAACTGGGATATGCTTAACTTCTTATGGCTGCAAGGGGCAGTATTGAGTAGCCTGATAAAATGTGTCCATTTCAAACGGCCTCGTACTCAATTCTTGCTCGTACAATATGCATATTATTATTACTATTGGATAGAAAACACTCTCTAGTTTCTAAAACCGTTTGAATTATTTCTCTGAGTGAAACAGAACTCATTCTGCAGCACTTTTCCTGACCTGGAAGTTCAAAGTCTGAAATCGATGCTCTCTTCCTCTTCCTGCCTATAAATGGGCACAAGAGCTATTAGTATACATGCACGTCATACACCTTCCTCTGGGTGTCAAGAAGGCTGTGAGAGAAGAAATGAGGTGATTATCTCGATCTGGGATGGAATAAATCCTCTTGGAATGACGTGTACCCCAGTTCCGGTACTCTGAAGAACGCGATTTGGACAGTGGGGTTGCCTTTTGTTTTGCTGACGTTATAGGCGACTATTATTTCCGGCTTTGATTTTATTTGATACATGTCACCATATCATCGTAAAGTATGTTTTTTCAATATAGTTTCATCAGATTATTGAAATTTTTTCGGGAGTTTTGCCGTGTTCCGTTCTCTTCCGTTTGTTTACATGGAGAGATCCGTGCAACCCGGCTAGCGCGCTTGCTAAATGGAGAGAGAAAGTTGCCATTCTGAATCCAAACAACGACTCATCTGGACAAAGGACACCTTGTTCAACATTCTGATGAAAGATCAGCAAAAGTAAGACCCAATTTATGATGTTATTTCATATATCTGTCGTAGTCGCCGGCGCCCAAGTGTTTCTGGCTATTGTGCTAAGCTAATATAACGCAACATTTTGTTTTCGCTGTAAAACACTTAATAAATCGGAAATATTGTCTGGCATCACAAGATGCCTGTCTTTCATTTGCTGTACACTATGTATTTTTCAGAAATGTTTTATGATGAGTAATTAGGTATTTGACGTTGGTGTCTGTAAATATTATGGCTGCTTTCGGTGCAATTTCTGAATGTAGCTGCAATGTAAACTATGATTTATACCTGAAATATGCACATTTTTCGAAAAAAACATATGCTATACAATAAATATGTTATCAGACTGTCATCTGATGAGGTTGTTTCTTGGTTAGTGGCTATTTATATCTTTATTTGGCCGAATTTGTGATAGCTACTGATGGAGTCAAAAACTGATGGAGTAATAAAAGTGGAGTCTTTTGCTAACGTGGTTAGCTAATAGATTTACATATTTTGTCTTCCCTGTAAAACATTTTAAAAATCGGACATGTTGGCTGGATTCACGAGATGTGTACCTTTCATATGCTGTATTGGACTTGTTAATGTGTGAAAGTTAAATATTTAAAAAAAATATATTTTGAATTTCGCGCCCTGCACTTGAAGTGGCTGTTGTCATAAGTGTACCGACGTCGGGCTTGCACGCCAAACAGGTTAACACCCCGGCCATCCTACAATCTAAGCTAGATGCACCTCAATCTCACACAAATTATCATGGAACCTACCAGGTATAACCCTGAATCCGTAAACACGGGCACCCTCATAGATATCATCCTGACCAACCTGCCCTCTAAACACACCTCTACTGTCTTCAACCAGGATCTCAGCGATCACTGCCTCATTGCTTGCGTCCATAATGGGTCCGTGGTCAAACGACCACCCCTCATCACTGTCAAACACTCCCTAAAACACTTCAGCGAGCAGGCCTTTCTAATTGACCTGGCCCGGGTATCCTGGAAGGATATTGACCTCATTCCGTCAGTAGAGGATTCCTGGTTATTCTTTAAAAGTGCTTTCCTCACCATCTTAAATAAGTGTGCCCCATTCAAAAAAAAGTAGAACAGATATAGCCCCTGGTTCATTCCAGACCTGACTGCCCTTGACCAGCACAAAAACATCCTGTGGTGTACTGCATTAGCATCGAATAGCCCCCGCGATATGCAACATTTCAGCTGCAAAATCTGGACCCCTACAAATTAGCTGGGCTAGACAATCTGGACCCTCTCCAAAATTATCCGCTGAAATTGTTGCAACCCCTATTACTAGCCGGCTCAAGAGCAGTTGGAGGCCATGGAAGGAGAGTTGTATGGCATTGAAGCTTGTCTAGAGGTTAGTTAACACAGTGCCCAAAGAAGGGCCAGAAGTATACATTATGGTGTCGTCTGCGTAGAGGTGGATCAGAGAATCTACAGCAGCAAGAGCGACATCATTGATGTATACAGAGAAGAGAGTCAGCCCGAGAATTGAACCCTGTGGCACCCATCCCATAGAGACTGTGAGCGGTCCGGACAACAGGCCCTCCGATTTGACACAATGAACTCTGTCTGAGAAGTAGTTGGTAAACCAGGTGAGGCAATCATTTGAGAAACCAAGGCTGTCGAGTCTGCCAATAAGAATGTGGTAACAGTGTTTCCTAGCCTCAGAGCAGTGGGCAGCTGGGAGGAGGTGCTCTTATTCTCCATGGACTTTACAGTGTCCCAGAACTTTTTTGAGTTTGTACTAGCTAGCCTTAGCTTTCCTAACTGCCGCTCAGCCATGGCTCTTCAATATATTTATATGTACATATTCTCATTCACGCCTTTAGATTTGTGCGTAACAGGTAGTTGTTGGGAAATTGTTAGATTATTTGTTAGATATTACTGCACTGTCAGAACTAGAACCACAAGCATTTCGCTACACTCGCATTAACATCTATGTGACCAATAAAATTTGATTTGAATTCATCCTTCAGTTCAGACAGTGAGAAAGTCATCCATTCTGTAATTTGTCTGAGTTGCAATAGGAACAAAATCAAAGAGAATAGAACAGCCTTAGCCATCTTTATTGAAATCCATGTGTGTATTCAAAATTAATCTAAATTCTCCAAAGTTCTTTAGCCTATTACTTTAATAATTCAATGTTTTATTTAGGCCTACCCAAATATTAAAAATAAAAACAGGCCTTCAATTTATAGGCATTGCAATTTAGGCTATAATTTTGGGTACTGGTGTCTTGCGGAATAGTTTTAGAACTCGATTTGTGTTTTATAACTGTTCTTATTATATGCCTCCCCTTAAAGAGACCCTAGCTCACAGGGTTCTAAATATAGCCTCTAAATAAATTGTCAACAAAATAGTTGAATAAGCACATGCAGTGGCTTATAGGGAAAACATATCTGGCAATAAGAATAGGCTATAGATTGTCTTGACCATTTGGGACCCCATGGTTAATTCACTCAGGACAGGTTATAGCCAAGACTTAGTCAATATTTTGTTTTGTCTCATTTATTTATATGGATATAGCCTCTGCGTGATGGGGTTGTGCAACGCAAATGGCTATAACAAGCCTACATTCAAAGTGGAATTTGCAAAAACAGTCAAAATGCTTAATATAAGGCTTACAGTCCGTGCTCCCAAATACTGGAAAAAGTGAGATTCATTAGGTTACATGATACCCACAGGATCCCCACACCGCTGTAAAAATAAATTATGCAATTATATGGCAATTAAATAACACAACAGAATGGCATATTTAGATAGTGGAATAGGCCTAGCCTAAATCATATTTACTTTCTATTTTGCAGCTCTGGCGGTTATTCTAGAAAAGGCTCTTCAAAGTCATTTGCTGGAGGCCCAACCCTATGCTACGCCAACTATTGGTGTAACGTCGTTGTTGAATGGCATTCTAAAACAACCTCTAGGCTTTTATTTTGGAAATTAAACCGGAAGATGCAAAGCAACTAACGTCTGGGCTAGAGTTGCTTTATTGACAAGCTAACTTCGTCTAGCAACTTTCAGTTCATGTCCTTTGCAGATGCCACCTTTCTGACAATGTGTACATATAAAAAAAATATCTGTAACCGAGGAATAGGAAACAAAGTAATAATTGAACGTTTAAATGTTAATTCATAGTCGTAACATAGGGTTTGCACGTTTACAGACCTAATTTAACTGTTTCATGTCACGCATGGCTTTTCTTACGATTCAAACGATACATACATTCAACCTTTCGGCAGCTCGATGGCTCCATAAAAATCCATCTCGTTCCATCTTCTCACACTGGGCTTCCTCTCAAAACCAGTTTTGGTAGTGAGTGGAAAGGCCAAGCGGATGCTTCACATTTATACATCCAGTGAAATGTCGGTCTCATTGTTCTGTGACAACTACACTATCGGTCAAACGTTTAGAACACCTCATTCAAGGGTTTTTCTTTATTTTTACTAATTTTCTACATTGTAGAATAATAGTGAAGACATCAAAACTAGGAAATAACACATGGAATCATGTAGAAACCAAAAAGGGTTAAACAAAATCTAAATATATTTTATATTTGAGATTCTTCAAATAGACACCCTTTGCCTTGACAGCTTTGCACACTTTTGGCATATTCTCAACCAGCTTTATGAGGTAGTCAACTGGAATGCATTTCAATTAACAGGTGTGCTTTGTTAAAAGTTCATTTGTGGAATTTCTTTCCTTCTTCGTGCGTTTGAGCCAATCAGTTGTGTTGTGACAAGGTAGGGGTGGTATACAGAAGATAGCCCTATTTGGTAAAAGACCAAGTCCATATTATGGCAAGAACTGCTCAAATAAGCAAAGAGAAATGACAGTCCATCATTACTTTAAGACATGAAGGTCAGTCAATATGGAAAATTCAAGAACTTTGAACGTTTCTTCAAGTGCTGTAACAAAAACCATCAAGCACTATGATGAAACTGGCTCTCATGAGTAACCCCTCAGGAATGGAAGACCCAGTTACCTCTGCTGCAGAAGATAAGTTCATTAGAGTTACCAGCCGCAGAAATTGCAACCCAAATAAATGCTTCACAGAGTTCAAGTAATAGACACATCTCAACATCAACTGTTCAGAGGAGACTGCGTGAATCAGGCCTTCATGGTCGAATTGCTGCAAAGAAACCACTACTAAAGGACACCAATAAGAAGAGACTTGCTTGGGCCAAAAAACACAAGCAATTGACATTAGACCGGTGGGAATTTGTCCTTTGGTATGTATGGAGTTCAAATTGGAGATTTTTGGTTCCAAACGCCATGTCTTTGTGAGTCACAGGGTGGGTGAATGGATGATCTCCACATGTGCATTTCCCACCGTAAAGCATGGGGGAGGTGTTATGGTGTGGGGGTGCTTTGCTGGTGACACTGTCAGTGGTTTATTTAGAATTCAAGGCACACTTAACCAGCTTGGCTACCACAGTATTGTGCAGCAATACGCCATCTCATTTGGGTTTTTTTTACTTAGTGGGACTATCATTTATTTTTCAACAGGACAATGACCCAACACACCTCCAGGCTCATAAGGGCTATTTGACCAAGAAAGGAGAGTAATGGAGTGCTGCATCAGATGACCTGGCCTCCACAATCACCAAACCTCAACCCAATTGAGATGGTTTGGGATGAGTTGGACCACAGAGTGAAGGAAAAGCAGCCAACAAGTGCTCAGCATATGTGGTCACTCCTTCAACACTGTAGGAAAAGCATTCCAGGTGAAGCTGGTTGAGAGAATGCCAAAAGTGTTCAAAGCTGTCAAGGCAAAGGGTGTCTATTTGAAGAATCTCAAACATATTTTGATTTGTTTACTAAATTATTCCATGTGTTATTTCATAGTGTTGATGTCTTCAATATTATTCTACAATGTAGAAAATTGTAAAAATTAAGAAAACCCTTGATCTAAAATGTTTGACCGGTAGCGTATAGTTAACATAACGACACAAGAAAATATTATTTACTTTGGACAAAAGGAATAAAACCCCTATCGAAAGGCCCTGCAACTCAACACACCATTAGCTACTTTAGTTGGCTAGCTGGGTCAAAATAGCCGTGGGTTTCAGCTGAGCGGAGTTAGCGACAACATAACGAACGCTACAGAATAGCGACAGTAGTAGCCCAGTTAGCTAACTATCTAGCGCTCGATCAATTAATCAATCAATGAAATGTATTTAAAGCCCTTTTTACATCAGCAGATGTCACAAAGTGCTTATACAGAAACACAGCCTAAAACCCTTTGCTAAATTGGTATATTTTTGTTGGATGGCTAAACACGGTCTTACTTTGCTGGTGTATTATACAGTATAACTTGAAAATAGAGCTAGCTACCTTCGAGGCAACGGTTATGGGAGTATTCCTGCTTTTGCCTCCTCCATGCGAGGATCCAGAGCTGTTGCTGCCAGACCTCTCCCTCCCGTCTCCGCCTTGCCCTTGTCCAATTCTAGGGCCGAGTCGGTGTTGACCAGCGCCACGCCGTCGTCCATCGTGGCGACTGTCTTTTGACATTGACGTAAATGTAATTCAATTCTCGGGGTAAAAATTATTTTATTTGAAAATGATCTAACTTGTCGCGTTTTCGGTGTTGATGGAAACGACATAAAACACCACTGACAGCTAAAAGCAACCTAGCTTTTTGCAGGAAGAGTATGATCACATTTATGACAGACACATAGGATATCCAATCATGAATTGGTTTGGTGGTAACTGAAGAAATACAAACCAATCACAAAGCTCATTATTCGGGCTACCCCGGTGGGAGTTAAACATTCAACCATGGCAACCAAGTAAATGGGCGGGATAAAAACAAGAAACTACATTTTTTGTCAGGTCGATGTTTGCGTCTTGTCATCCTCATCATTATTGCCCAAATATTTACCCAAACTGTTCGAATTGGAGCACGCAAAGGTTTGTTTACGATAATTATTCCTACAGATTGCCAGGCGGTCGCCTGTAGCTAACGCGTCTGACTTCAGAATTGTCACCAAATCATGTATTTCATGGAAATTCGGAGCCTTATCATCCTAGCCAAGCAATATCCTAGTATTAAGCGTAGGCACATCGTTTTTTGGCTCAATGACTGTCAACCAAACTTTAGTATCAGTGGACGCTGCTGAGGGGAGGATGGCTCATAAAAGGCTGGAGCAAATGGAATGGCATCAACCACATGGAAACCATAGCTGTATTCAAATACTCATACTAACTGCACTAACCTTACTACTTGTGACATAAATTGAGTATGTAGTATGTTTATTGGTCATGGTATGGATATAGTTAGTATGCCCAAAGTTCCCGGATTCTTACTACATTTGCCAAAATACGAAGTATACAAGCAGTAGATACGAGTGGCACAGCGGTCTAAGGCACAGTATCGCAGTGCTAAAGGCATCACTACAGACCCGGGTTCGATCCCGGTCTATATCACAACCAGCCGTGATAGGGAGTCCCATAAGGTGGTGCACAATTGGCCCAGCGTCGTCCGGGTTAGGCCGTGGTAGGCCTGTCATTGTAAATAAGAATTTGTTCTTAACTGACTTCCCTAGTTAAATAAAGGTTGAATATTTCCATGCTTTTAGGGCCCATAATGCAATTCTTCAGAAAATGGGCGTGACTTCACAACTTTTTCAGATTTGAAGAAAATGGAGGGAAATATGCAGCTGAAGTCCGAAAGAGAGAGGATACAAATTCATTGCTTTAACTAATTATGACAAATGTTAAGAAAATGTTATCCAATGGTATAAAGTAATGACTTTTGAAATATGTTACGTTACATGTTATGTTGGCTGACAATTTGTTTGCTACGCTAACCTTACGAACCACATAACATATCATTACAGTAGTTGCTTGTCTGTACCAGTATGTTAGCTAGCTACTTTACGTTAGTTGGCTACTAATACATCGAACTTGACAGTATATTAACTATGCTAACTAACTACCCAACGTTTATTGACTTGATTATTCACGT
This sequence comes from Salvelinus namaycush, assembly GCF_016432855.1. Lineage (NCBI taxonomy): Eukaryota > Metazoa > Chordata > Actinopteri > Salmoniformes > Salmonidae > Salvelinus > Salvelinus namaycush. The sequence continues at coordinate 29,589,259 of NC_052327.1, forward strand.
CATGCTTAGCTAAGTGGTATAGTCATTGTGCGTTGTCAATGGACATTGCTAATGAAGTCGTAAGATGTCCAGCTAGTAATTTGTTAGCTATGCTAACAAGCTAGCAAGAAGTTCCAGTAGACAGAAGAAGTGCAAGTACACTCAACTGAATGGATACTGTTTGTTTGCACTATACTAAAATGACCTAATAGTATTGTAATGACCTGACTAGATCATAAAGGAACAATTGTCCAGACAGAGGATTGAGTTTACGAATTGACGGTTTATTAACCCAACTTTACACAGGCTACTGTTTGCCGTAGCCCATGCCAAATACATGAAAGATAACCCACAAGCCAACTGTGACCTTCTCTTGTTAAGGCCAGACATAAGAGAGAGAACAAAGGCTAAACCTGGTCTTAATTTCCAATGCTCCATCCCCCGCCAGGATGCCCGGCATCAGAACATTCCAGGCATTCCCGTGATTGGCAGATAGCAGGTTGATTGGCATGTCGAACCCCGCGAACACTGGGTCTGGTAAGGACAACACAACCTACGCGGGTCTGTGTGGGTTGCTACAGTATGTAGAATATACTCATTAATTATGTAGTGTAAAGTATGTTAGTATAGGTATTCGAACACAGCTCATGTGTTCGATGTATTTGATACCATTCCGCTCCAGACATTACCACGAGCTAGCAAGAAGTTGCATAGCAACAGCATCAACTTCCGGTAGACAGAAGAAGCGCTGAAAGGATACTGTTCGCATGCAGTATACTAAAATGACCATATAGACTCAGCAAAAAAAGAAACGTCCCTTTTTCAGGACCCTGTCTTTCAAAGATAATTCGTAAAAATCCAAATAACTTCACAGATCTTCATTGTAAAGGGTTTAAACACTGTTTCCCATGCTTGTTCAAAGAACCATAAACAATTAATGAACATGCACCTGTGGAACGGTCATTAAGACACTAACAGCTTACAGACGGTAGGCAATTAAGATCACAGTTATGAAAACTTAGGACACTAAAGAGGCCTTTCTACTGACTCTGAAAAACACCTTAAGAAAGATGCCCAGGGTCCCTGCTCATCTACGTGAACATGCTTTAAGCATGCTGCAAGGAGGCATGAGGACTGCAGATGTGGCCAGCGCAATGACTTGCAATGTCCGTACTGTGAGACCCCTAAGACAGCGCTACAGGGAGACAGGACGGACAGCTGATCGTCCTCGCAGTGGCAGACCACGTGAAACAACACCTGCACAGGATCGGTACATCTGAACATAACACCTGCGGGACAGGTACAGGATGGCAACAACAACTACCCGAGTTACACCAGGAACGCACAATCCCTCCATCAGTGCTCAGACTGTCCGCAATAGGCTGAGAGAGGCTGGACTGAGGGCTTGTAGGCCTGTTGTAAGGCAGGTCCTCACCAGACATCACCGGCAACAATGTCGCCTATGGGCACAAACCCATCGTCGCTGGACTAGACAGGACTGGTAAAAGTGCTCTTCACTGATGAGGCGCGGTTTTGTGTCACCAGGGGTGATGGTCGGATTCGCGTTTATCGTCGAAGGAATGAGCGTTACACCGAGGCCTGTACTCAGGAGCGGGATCGCTTTGGAGGTGGATGGTCTGTCATGGTCTGGAGCGGTGTGTCACAGCATCATCGGACTGAGCTTGTTGTCATTGCAGGCAATCTCAACGCTGTGCGTTACAGGGACGACATCCTCCTCCCTCATGTGGTACCCTTCCTGCAGTCTCATCTTGACATGACCCTCCAGCATGACAATGCCACCAGCCATACTGCTCGTTCTGTGAGTGATTTCCTGCAAGACAGGAATGTTAGTGTTCTGCCATGGCCAGCGAAGATCCCGGATCTGGGACCTGCTGGATCGGAGGGTGAGGGCTAGAGCCATTCCCCCCCAGAAATGTCCGGGAACGTGCAGGTGCCTTGGTGGAAGAGGGGGGGTAACATCTCAGAGCAAGAACTGGCAAACCTGGTGCAGTCCATGAGGAGGAGATGCACTGCAGTATTTAATGCAGCTGGTGGCCACACCAGATACTGACTGTTACTTTTGATTTTGACCCCCCCCTTTGTTCAGGGACAAATTATTAAATTTCTGTTAGTCACATGTCTGTGGAACTTGTTCAGTTTATGTTCAGCTTTCTTTTGTTGCTGAGTTTAGTATGTAGTATATACTCATTAATTATGTAGTATAAAGTATGTTAGTATGGGTGTTCGAACACAGCTCATGTGTTTAATGTATTTGATATCATTCCACTCCAGACATTTACCACGAGCCTGTCCTCACCAATTAAGGTGCCACCAGCCTGCTGTGTTTGGTATAGCTAGCTACAGTATCTACTGTATGCATTGTTTTTGCCCCTACTCCCAACTCACTCTCTTCAATGCCCACCACCAGGTGGCGCTAGTCTTCACTTTTTCATAGTAGTGTAGAATCAGGCAACATATTACAGTATATAATAATTCTAAAGCTGTATACTTCTTTAAGCTTACAAAAGATGCAAACATTACTGTAACATTATGCATTTTTCCTTCTTCATAGATGAAATATGCAGTTTTAACCATTGCATTGCTTGTGATGCACTTTGCTTTTGGAAAGAGCTCCCACAATCATGAAGAACATTATGTGTCCACCAGCACTGAGCATGACATGCAGTGGTACCCAACCTTTTTTGTTTACTGTACCACCAACTGAATTTTACTCTGCCTAGAGTACCCCTAAAGTACCCCCTCATGTGCATTTTACCAGTAACCCTATGGTCTCATGAGTTTTCTGAAGTATCTCCTGTGGATAGGACAAATACCCCCAGGGGTCCCAGTACTCCTGGTTGAAAACCACTGTTCTGCTGGGAACTGAGGTTTTCATTTTTTTCTTCATCTGAATAATCTTTTCCCCTCTCAGTCATATTCACTATCTCTCCACTTGGGTTTTAGGACAGAGATTACTTTTTTTTTTAAATAGTCCAGCTGAGCAAAGGAAAAAAATGATGGGCATCGTGAAGAAGATTGATACAGATTCTGACAAACATTTAAACTCAGGTAAAAAAGAAAAGAGAATGTATTGCCCATTAAAATAACATCAAATTGATCAGAAATATCAGTGTACACATTGTTATGATAGACAGAATGGTTTGTAAATTCTGAGTTCACTTTCCTGCTTTAGAATGTCTGTTTATGTACTTTAGAGCAGGATGGGTTGCTTGAATGATCACTTATCGAAAACATATTTAGAAAGATGCCCAAAAGCATGTACTTACAGTATCTATCAAATAACAACCAACGTAAATGTTATCTTAGATGTAGGCTGTATGTGGTAGCTGACACCACACCAAAACACTTCCTCATTTGAGTCAAACTAGTGAACCAAGGCCTGTGTACCAGCTGGGGGTTTCCTGTGTGTACATTTTAACTGGCTTTGACAACCATCAGTGCTTTCTTTACTGAATCCACTCGCAGAGTATATTATATTTGGTCTATTGCTGAGATGACTTTACAATTCAAAGATGTATTTTGGGTGAGTTACTTTAACATACTGACTAACTACTTTGATGCTCAATCTATATGATCTCTATGGTTAAGATAGGTTAAGGTTATTTTTAGAAATGCACTGCACAAAGGCAATTTTTTTATTATTATTTTTTAAATGTAACCTTTATTTAACTAGGCAAGTCAGTTAAGAACAAATTCTTATTTACAATGACGACCTACCGTGGAACAGTGGGTTAACTGCATTTCTCAAAGGCACATCGACAGATTTTTACCTTGTTAGCTCAGGGATCTGAATCAGCTATCTTTCGGTTACTGGCCCAACGCTCTTAACCACTAGCCTACCTGCCGTTATGTTTTTGTGATGACATAACACCTAAGACATAATACCCGCTTCAGAGGCAGTACTTTACTAAATTCAGAGGCAGTACTTTACTAAATTAACCATAGTATTTCTCATTGGCTCTCAGATTGTAGTCTTTACAAATGTGTTTGTTTTATGGCCTCAGCCAATTTCTTGACAAAAACTTTTTTTCAGAAGCTATGTTTAAGAAATGTATTAGTAATTATTTTTGTGGAAACTTGCTCTTCAGTGTGTGGAATAATAAATGTACTGGTGTGTTATGTAATTTATCTAAATAACTAGGCCCCATTTTTGTAAAATAGTCGCTGACAAATGTTCTACACAACTTGGGTGTAGCTCATTATCTTAGCTGGATTGCTCTTTTCAGCGTGTCGGTAAGCGTGATAAGCCTTTCCTGCTGAGCTTCCTTTAAAACGAACCCAACCGTGAACAGGCCAGGCTCCCCACTCTTTCTGTTTTCTATCTTCTGACTGTGATGCATTGTCAGAACTACAAAGCCACAGACAACTTCTGGGTTGATTTGCATTGCAGGCTCAGTACCATAATCCCCTTCTAACCTTTGCAAATGAAAATGAACACATGAAATTCATTCACTTATTGTACATGTTTTCTTATTACTTTGTATTAAATATTTTTGGTATTGAATTATGTTTGATATTGTATAATAATTGTGTAATACAAATACCAGTATTTGACATTCTGTATTCTACATCTATTTATTTATTTTGGACTTCACATAGTACACAATCATGCATAAGCCAAAGTTCCGCTAACAGAACACATTCAATTGTTTGCTGTTGATACATAAGGTGGTTGACAGTGGAATAATGTCTGATACTGGTAAGTACGTGATGACCAACTACTGTTTATGGTTGTTTTCCTGTGGTAACTGGGTGGTATGTACTGTAAGGTATGAGTGATACAGTGTGGGCCCAGCAACAACCCCACTGAAGGTGATGTATCATATAACATGTTTATGACTTTCATCTGCACTGGCATTCAATACTATTATGTACACAGCATCCATTAAATCATTTTGTTTTGCCAAACACCACAAAGCTGGATAAGTGTCAATAAAGGCTGTGGCTGAAAGATTAATAGTTGCTTTGTTGCATCTATTTTTTGAAAATGACTTTCTTTGGACCTTTATATTAAAACATATTTGTTTATTTGAGGTTGCTAAGATAATGGTATGATTCTGTATGGTTGTAGGGAGTGGATTTCATCAGTAATGTGGGATATGAGGCTCTCATCCAGAGACTCTGTGAGGGTCGACGGATGTGCAAAGATATGGAGGAGCTCTTGAAGATGAGGTAATTGTTGTCAGCAAAGCGTTTCCTACATTGTGTATGAAATTATATTAGGCCACAATTATAAATTAAGAAATATTGTGTTTCCATTGGGTAGGGCATCTGCTGAAGAGAGATATGGCAAAGAGTTGGTGATGATTGCACGCAAGGCAGGGGGACTCTGTGAGATCAAGTGAGTGGCTCTGCTCTCAGGATTCATGGAAACTAAATGCCTTACTTTTTGGTGGAAAGAGAGAGAGAGGTGTGTGTGTGAAATGAATGTATCTGCACATTCTCACAGTTATCTTCTTTTCACAGCACTTTGAAAGCATCCCTTGACCAACTCAAAGTCCGTAAGTAGAACACAATTGTCCACCTGTTAGCTATGCAGTTGCAACATCTGTCAGCGGCACTCTACTTCATCCCAGATTTGTAATGTTGTCAAATCTCATGTTTTGTAGAAATTGAGAACATTGGGAACCTACACATACAACTGTCTGGGGTGTTAAAGGAAGAGGTCAAGAGGATGGAACAGTTCAGGGAGCGACAGAAAGAGCAGAGAAAAAAGGTTTTGGTTTGACCTTTTATAGTATTCACCCACATGAGGAAATTGCACAGGAGTTTTTACTTCTATATGACAGACAGTGAAGTAATGTGGCTACTATAATCACCCTATAATGTTTCCAGAATCACTGGACGGTTTGAGTTGTCCCACCTAAACACTGTAGTGAGATACAGTACATAGATTTCTGTAAGTTAGTATCTCAGGTCATGTTCTTGGAACTGCATGTCTAAAGACAATCTATTGTTAGCTCATAGTGGTGAATATCTACATATGTTGTATGATTAATTCATATACTTTGATATCAAATGTTCATAACCATTTGCTGTTTTCCATGATAAAGGACAGACATCCACTATTGATCTGTAATTGATCAGCAATTTGTGCGTCAGTCACAGTATACTTTCCTCTGTCTCAGTTTGAAGGCATCATGGACAAGGTTCAGAAGATAAAGGTGTCTTTATACAAGAAAACAATGGAGGTGAGCACAGTTCCTACCAAAAACCATCTTCATTTCTTTATCTGTATGCATGTTTGTGTGACGTCAAACCCTGAACCTTATAGTTATGTTTGTCTGTGGTAGGTAGGGCACAATGTGTCAGGGTTATTTTAGCTTTACTTACAAAGAACCTTTGGTTAGTATGGTTCAAGAAAACCTTAAGGTTTTTCTATATGCTGGTAAGTAAATTGGTTATATACACAAAACATATAAGGCACACCACCAAGCGCATACAGATAAAAATGGAAACATGGAGGGCCATTAAAGTCAAGCGTTGTGAGAGAGGGTGGAAGAGAAAGACGAGCTGTGGAAAGAGTGTAGAGGTCTAACAAGCTTTAGTGTAAATGTGAGTGCACAATATATACTGTAGATATTTTTGTATATGCAGTTGAAGTCGGAAGTTCACATACACCTTAGCCAAATACATTTAAACTCAGTTTTTCACAATTCCTGACATTTAATCCTAGTAAAAATAGGTCAGATAGGATCACCACTTTATTTGAAGAATGTGAAATGTCAGAATAATAGTAGAGAGAATGATTTATTTCAGCTTTTATTTCTTTCATCACATTCCCAGTGGGTCAGAAGTTTACATACACTCAATTAGTATTTGGTAGCATTGCCTTTAAATTGTTTCACTTGGGTCAAACGTTTAGGGTAGCCGTCTACAAGCTTCCCACAGTAAGTTGGGGGAATTTTGACCCATTTCTCCTGACAGAGCTGGTGTAACTGAGTCAGGTTTGAACGCCTCCTTGCTCGCACACACTTTTTCAGTTCTGCCCACAAATTTTCTATAGGATTGAGGTCAGGGCTTTGTTTTGTTGTCCTTAAGCCATTTTGCCACAACTTTGGAAGTATGCTTAGGGCCATTGTCTATTTGGAAGACCCGTTTGCGACCAAGCATTAACTTACTGACTGATGTCTTGAGATGTTGCTTCAATATATCCACATAATTTTCCTACCTCACGATGCCATCTATTTTGTGAAGTGCACCAGTCCCTCCTGCAGCAAAGCACCCCCACAACATGATGCTGCCACCCCCGTGCTTCACGGTTGGGATGGTGTTCTTTGGCTTGCAAGCCTCCCCCTTTTTCCTCCAAACATAAGGATGGTCATTATGGCCAAACAGATCTATTTTTGTTTCATCAGACCAGAGGACATTTCTCCAAAAAGTACGATCTTTGTCCCCATGTGCAGTTGCAAACCGTAGTCTGGCTTTTTTATGGCGGTTTTGGAGCAGTGGCTTCTTCCTTGTTGAGCGGCCTTTCAGGTTATGTCGATATGGGACTCATTTTACTGTGGAAATAGATACTTTTGTACCTGTGTCCTCCAGCATCTTCACAAGGTCCTTTGCTGTTGTTCTGGGATTGATTTGCACTTTTCGCACCAAAGTACGTTAATCTCTAGGAGACAGAACATGTCTCCTTCCTGAGCGGTATGACGGCTGCGTGGTCCCATGGTGTTTATACTTGCGTACTATTGTTTGTACAGATGAGAGTGGTACCTTCAGGTGTTTGGAAATTGCTCCCAAGGATGAACCAGACTTGTGGAGGTCTAAAAAAAAACAACAACAAAAAAACATCTTTGGATTTTCCCATGATGTGGGAAAGAGAAAGAGAGACACTGAGACACTGAGTTTGAAGGTAGGCCTTGAAATACATCCACAGGTACACCTCCAATTGACTCAAATGATGTCAATTAGCCTAACAAAAGCTTCTAAAGCCATGACATAATTTTCTGGAATTTTCCAAGCTGTTTAAAGGCACAGTCAACAGTATATGTAAACTTCTGACTCACTGGAATTGTGATACAGTGAATTATAAGTGAAATAATCTGTCTGTAAACAATTGTTTGTTGTTTGTTAACAAGAAATGTATGGAGTGGTTGAAAAACGAGTTTTAATGACTCTAGCCTATGTTTATGTAAACTTACAACTTCAACTGTATAGTGTATGTGGACAAATTAGTGGATTTGACTATTTCAGCCACACCCATTGCTGACTGGTGTATACAATTGAGCACACAGCCATGCAAGCTACATAGACAAACATTGGCAGTAGAATGGCCTTACTGAAGCACTCAGTGACTTTCAACGTGGCATCGTCATAGGATGCCTCCTTTCCAACTAGTCAATTCGTCAAATTTCTGCCCTGCTAGAGCTGCCCCAGTCAACTGTAAGTGCTGTTATTGTGAAGTGGAAACGTCTAGGAGCAACAACAGCTCAGCCACAAATTGGTAGGCCACACAAGCTCACAGAACGGGACCGCCAAGTGCTGAAGTGCATATCGTGTAAAAAAAAAAGTGCATATCGTGTAAAAATCGCCTGTCCTCGATTGCAACAATCACTACCGAGTTCCAAACTGCCTCTGGAAGCAACGTCAGCACAAAAACTGTTCGTCAAGAGCTTCATGAAATGGGTTTCTATGGCCGAGCAGCCACACAGAAGATCACCATGCGCAATGCCAAGTGTTGGCTGGAGTGGTGTAAAGCTTGCCGCCATTGGATTCTGGAGCAGTGGAAACGCGTTCTCTGGAGTGATGAATCACGCTTCACCATCTGGCAGTCCGACGGACTAATCTGGGTTTGGCAGATGCCAGGACAACACTACCATAGTGCCAATTGTAAAGTTTGGTGGAGGAGGAATAATGATCTGGGGCTGTTTTTCATGGTTCGGGCTTGGCTCCTTAGTTCCAGTGATGGGAAATCTTAACATTACAGCATACAATGACATTCTATACGATTCTGTGCTTCCAATTTGTGGCAACAGTTTGGGTAAGGCCCTTTACTGTTTCAGCATGACAATGCCCTCGTGCACAAAGCGAAGGCCATACAGAAATGGTTTGTCAAGATCGGTGTGGAAGAACTTGACTGGCTTGCATAGAACCCTGACCTCCACTCCATCAAACACATTTGGGATGAATTGGAAACGCAGACTGCGAGCCTTCCCAGAATGGAATGAGATGTTCGACGAGCAGGTGTCCAGATATTTTTGGTCTTGTAGTGGATGTGTGAATTCTGTGGCAAGCCGAGGGAGCGCCTCTGAAACATCTTAACTCTCGGCTTAGCAAATCCTGCTTTGTTTGTTTTATCTTAGTCTCTCTGCTTACACATGCATCTCTCGCTCTCAATTGTATTTTGTTCCTCATCTTGCAGCAACTTCCTGTAAAGTTTCAAATAATAATAGCTGTCAGTATCTAATAATTGGAGGTATGTACACTGTGTGTTCTTTCCCTCCCAGTCTAAGAGAACTTATGACCAGAGGTGCAGAGAGGCGGATGAGGCAGAGCAAGTTGCTGAGAGGATGATCAGTGTAGCTACCACCACACCCAAGCAGGCTGAGAGGGTAAATCACTTTACTCTTCCCGTCCACACTGGACAACACATCTACTTACCTGACAATGGGAACAAGACTTAGAAATAGACAATTAAGTTGTATGAAATTAGTACTCCCTCTGAGTACTTGTGTAAGATTGACCGACAAATACTTTATGTTCAGTCTGTACATGTTTTGAGTTGTTTGAATAATTACAAAGGATGTGTATTGCAGAGGATGTTGGACTTTCATCATAGAGTGAATGGAAACATGCATTCTGCACTGTTGCTGTGTGGGGCATTAAGTAAAACCCTTGTTCAGGAAGATTACCGCAACTGTCCTCGTCAACTGAGTGTTGAAATAGAAATTCTGTTCTATCATTTCCTCTTTAAAGACGTACTAAAGGATTTCCAATTATGTAATTGTAAGATAATTTCCATACTCTTTAGTACTGACATTTATGCAATGGTTTCCTCCCAGTCACAGTAACATTCCTGTTCGTTTGCAGGTGCACAACAAGTCTAAGCAGTGCAGGGAGGCAGCAGGAGAGGCAGGTAAGGGATACTAGGCTAGTGAGCTCCTATCTTTTCCTATTTTTTTATCTAAATACTACGAATAAAGGCAGTCTATGACTTGGCTAATTAAAGATCCTCGAAATCAAGATTGCTGAGAAGCCACAGCAGGATTTGACAGCTTGGTTTTGTTTCCCTTTCATCACCATATTGCTGAGATTTAACAGAAATGAACTGTTGTACAATGACTTCAGTTCCTATTTCATCAATGACTTCAGTTCCTATTTCATCAAGTAATCTTGGAATTGGCTTCTAATGTGCAGATGATATTTCGAAAGGCCATAGATATTGTTCCCTCCACTGAACCTTCAAAAATTATTCCAGCATAGGAGTCATTAAAGGAAACATGTACAACTGACAATCTCTTAGAAAAAAATATAAACTATTGGAACTAAGACTTCAAAATAACTGGTATTGGCACAAGTTGGAGGGAATGTTGGCACATAACTAATGAAATTACAGTTAACAAAAATGTAGGGTTAATCCAGTATAAATTAATGTATAGAATTTATTACGTGAGACAAAATTCACAAATTCTATAGCACAACGGCAGTCATGTCTTAAATGTAAAACTAACAATGACTCAAAAATCCTTGCCTTCTGGGAATCAAATCAAATTTATTTATTAAGCCCTTCTTACATTAGCTGATATCTAAAAGTGCTGTACAGAAACTCAGCCTAAACCCCAAACAGCAAGCAATGCAGGTGTAGAAAGCTATGAAGTCCAAAAGTTTTGGGCGGAGTTAGACAGTTGGCAGTCAGAAATATTACAATGTGGTGAATTTAATTTTATTCCGTCTGTCTGCATATTTAAAGACATGGCATATGAGGATGCAGTGAGATACCCGATGGGTTGGACAATACTTTTCTTGTCAATCATCTTGAAAAAAAGTGTATACTTAAACTGGAAATCAACCAATCCTCCGTCAACACAATGGAAAGGTCAACATTTTTTATTATCTAAATGTTGAAAGTGTGTGGGTGACCGAGAGAAACAAAATGGTGCAGTTTGCGGCCATGTGGCGGAGAGTGATGCGGGCGATGGAGATGGAGGGTGTGAGGGAGCAGGTGGGTCTGGGCAGGTGTGATGTCGTTGATGTTTGTGTGTCTCTGTATACTTTCGTTTGTATGTGTATGTTTTGTAATATAAAAAAATGAATAAAAGGTGAGATGAGAGAAACATAAAGGACTGTGTATTATCTGAGTACCACCTTTTCTTCTTTGTCTGCAGAAAAACAATACATGTCAAATATTGAACAGCTAGACAAGATTCGTCAAGAATGGGAAACTACACACGAGAGTACTTGTGAGGTACATTAAGCCATATTCTGATGTTAGTCCTAGGAAAGAATTTAAGTTGGATTGAACAGTACGATGAGACAAACTTTTCTTAAATGACATAAGTATTTGCTATCAGACTAGCTGCTGGTTCACAGATTGTTGTAAAAAGGGGATGTCCATCCAATACAGATGAATCATACAATAGAAATTTGGTTTGCAGGTCTTTCAGCAGCAGGAGGGAGATCGTATCAACATCCTGAGGAATGCCATCTGGGTCCACTGTAACCAATTCTCAATGCAATGTGTCAAAGATGATGAGGTTGGTGAAGTTTGTCTTCCCTTACCATGTTGTATTGTAATCCAGTATGTAAGACAATATACAGAATTTGTATTGACTGTACCATATAGGAGCTTAAATAACTACTAGATTATAACTGGGCTGTAGAGCTGATTAGTAATTAACAAAGAAAGCCAATTTAATGTGTTTAAGCCGTGCCCAAAATGTACTTTCAGTGTTATGAAGAAGTGAGGAAAACTCTAGAACTGTGTGACATCACGGCAGACAATGACTGCTTTGTTGAGATGAAAAGCACTGGCTCAAGTCCACCAGGTAAGTACACCACCTGTCCAGTTTCCTGGTTTGTGTACATGAATATGTTCCAGGTCTGAACATTTCAATATTATCTCTGAACTTTTTAAATGTCAACTTAGTCAAATATTGATGAGAATAGAGTGTGTATTCAGACACCTTGGATTCTTCACATTTTATTGTTACAATGTGGAATTAAAATTGTTTAAAAAAAAAAAATTATGTCAACAATCTAAACAAAATACGCTGTAATATGGAAGAATAAAGTGGAAGAATAAAAAAATAAAAAAATATATATATATATAATAATGAAAACATAACTAAAATATAGTCGTTGCATAAGTATTCAGCTCCCTGAGTCAACACACGTTATAAACACCTTTGGCATCGATTACAGTTGTGAGGCTTGTTGGATAAGTCTATAAGAGTTTTGAACACCTGGATTGTGCAATATTTGCCCATTATTGTTTTCAAAATTCTTCAAGCTCTGTCAAGATGTTGGGGATCATGGCTATAGAGCAATTTTCAAAACTTGCCATAGATTTTCAAGTAGATTTAAGTCAAAACTATAACTTGGCCACTCAGGAACATTCACTGTCTTCTTTGTAAGCAACTCCAGTGTAGATTTGGCCTTGTGTTGTAGGTTATTGGCCTGCTGAAAGGGGAATTCCTCTTCCAGTCTCTGGTGTGAAGCAGGTTTTCCTCTAGGATATAGTCTGTGCTTAGCTGAGTGCAAGCGAGTTGATATAAGACAGGTAAATTGCCGAACCTGGAGTTAGAGCTGGAAAATGCCAGTGTTCCAGTTTTTACATGACAAAATTGCAAACTAACATGCATTTGACACTCGTGCCGCCTTAACGCCATCTGAAAATAGATCCCCATGTAACTTATTTTGTGATCTGTTGAGCCAAATTTTACTTCTGAACTCATTTAGGCTTGCCTAAATAAAGGGGCTGAATACTTATGCAATGACTATTTTAGTCATGAATTCTTTATTTTCAAATATATAAAAATACCGTTTTGTGTAGATTGTTGACAAAAAAGTACAATTAAATCCATTTTAATCCCACTTTGTAACACAATAAAATGTGAAGAAATCGAAGGGGTCTGAATACTTTTGCAAGGCACTGTATGTGGCCACATGGAGAAATAATGTGTTCCCCCTTTGTTTGCACTTTGCAGTGCACCCACCTTTCTGTGATACACATTTTACTTAGGCCTTTGGTGAGTTTGCTTTGCTGAATGCCTGTGGTTTCTTCCCAGCTCCCATTGTGTTTGAGAACTATTATGAGAGGGAGCCCTCGACAGACAGCAATGGCAGTGCCTGCTTTGTAGGAGGAGTTATGAAGAGGTTAGAGACACTTATAAAGATTTTCTGTTGTTGCACTACAAGAATGCATATTTGAAATAATGTAACCATCAAAACAACATCTTTACAATGTGAAACAAAACAAGTTGTGTTGAATTACTTTTAGGTTTTCAAACCTTTTGCAAGGGAACTCATCGGCTGGCTCTAAAACAAACGTCAATGACGGTTCACAGCCACTAGCACCACCTACTGGTATGTATGCTGCTAAAATTACTGTAACTACACTGAACAAAAATATAAATGCAACATGTAAAATGTTGGTCCCATGTTTCATGAGCTGAAATAAAAGATCCCAGAAATGTTCCATACGCACAAAAAGCTTATTTCACTCAACTTTGCACAAATTTGTTTATATCCCCGTCAGTGAGCATTTCTCCTTTGCCAAGATAATCCATACACTTGACAGGTGTGGCATATTAAGAAGCTGATTAAACAGCATGATCATTACACAGGTGCACCTTGTGCTGGGTAAAATAAAAGGTCACTTTATATTGTGCAGTTTTGTCACACAACACAGTGCCATAGATGTCTCAAGTTTTGAGGGAGTGTGCAATTGGCATGCTGACTGCAGGAATGTCCACCAGAGCTGTTCCCAGATAGTTTCATGTTAATTTCTCTACCATAAGCCATCTCCAATGTTGTTTTAGAGAATTTGGCACCCAACCGGCCTCACAACCGCAGTCCATGTGTATCCACGCCAACCCAGGACCTCCACATCTGGCTTCTTCAACTGCGGGATCGTCTGAGAACAGCCACTCAGACAGCTGATGAAACTGTGGGTTTGCACAACCGAAGAATTTCTGCACAAACTGTCAGAAACCGTCTCAGGGAAGCTTATCTGCGTGCTCGTCATCCTCACCAGGGTCTTGACTTAACTGCAGTTCGGTATCGTAACCAACTTCAGTGGGCAAATGCTCACCTTCGATGGCCACTGGCACGCTGGATAATTGAGCTCTTCACGGATGAATCCCGGTTTCAACTGTACCGGGCAGATGGCAGACAACGTGTATGGTGTCGTGTGGACGAGCAGTTTGCTGATGTCAACGTTGTGAACAGAGTGCCCCATGGTGTCCATGTGGTCATGGTATCGGCAGGCTTAAGCTACGGACAACAAACACAATTGCATTTTATCGATGGCAATTTGAATGCAGAAATATACCGGACAAGATCCTGAGGCATATTGTCGTGCCATTCATCCGCCACCATCACCTCATGTTTCAGCATGGTAATGCATGGCCCGATGTCGCAAGGATCTGTACACAATTCCTGGAAGCTGAAAATGTCCCAGTTCTTCCATGGCTTGCATACTCACCAATCATGTCACCCATTGAGCATGTTTGGGATGCTCTGGATCAACATGTACGGCAGCGTGTTCCAGTTCCGCCAATATCCAGCAACTTCGCACAGCCATTGAAGAGGAGTGGGACAAGGCCACAGGCCACAATCAACAGCCTGATCAACTCTATGCGAAGGAGTAGTGTCGCGCTGCATGAGGCAAATGGTGTTCACACCAGATACTGACTGATTTTCTAATCCACGCCCTTACCATTTTTTTTAAAGGCATATGTGACCAACAGATGCATATCTGTATTCCCAGTAATGTGAAATCCATAGAGTAGGGCCTAATAAATCTATTTCAATTGACTGATTTCCTTATATGAACTGTAACTCAGTAAAATCTTTGACATTGTTGCATGTTGTTGTGTTTATATTTTTGTTCAGTGTAAATACAGTAAGTGTGGTACTTTTCATTGTGTGTAGGACTGTCAATAGAAACCATTTTGTGGACAGGGTCAGGGATATGTTTTTCCACTGTCATTACATTGTTACTTGTCAGGTAAAAACAGAGACGAAGAGGATTGTGATGTATGTTTTTTTCTATGTTCCCTCATAACAATGCATTGTGTTATCTAAAAGGGAAAAGTCTTGTTCCACTCATAATTTGGAAACAGTAGTAGCCCATAACTTTATCGTGCAGGTTTTCCATCTATTTACTTGACCACCAGGGGGCACAAACATCCATCTGATTGCAGGTCAACTGTCCCTTAACTTCTTGACGCACGGACCCCTTCAGCGGGATCATTTTCGTAAACAACCGCTGAATTGCAGAGTGCCAAATTCAAAATAATTTGCTAAAAATATTTATATTCATGAAATCACAAGTGCAATATAGCAAAACACAGCTTAGCTTGTTGTTAATCCACCTGTCGTGTCAGATTTTGAAAATATGCTTTACAGCGAAAGCAATTCAAGCGTTTGTTTGAGTTTATCGATCACTAGACAAAACATTAAGAACACCTAACAGCATTGTATATTGGTCACGAAAGCCAGAAAAGCAATAAAATTAATTGCTTACCTTTGATGATCTTCGGATGTTTGCACTCACGAGACTCCCAGTTACACAATAAATGTTCCTTTTGTTCGATAAAGATTATTTTTATATCAAAAAACCTCCATTTGTTTGGCGCGTTATGTTCACTATTCCACAGCCTTAGGCAGGTCATCAAGGCTTGACAAAAATTCAAAATAGTATCCGTAAAGTTCGTAGAAACATGTCAAACGTTTTTAATAATCAATCCTCAGGTTGTTTTTAACATCAATAATCGATAATATTTCAACCGGACTGTAAACTATTCAATACTGGAGAGAAAGAAAATGTTGAGCAACCAGTGTCGAGCGCATGAACTAATGTAAGGACATCTGTCTATCCACTGACGCGTTTTGATAAATCTCGCTAATTTTTCAAAATAAAAGCTTGAAACTATGTCTAAAGACTTCACACCCTGAGGAAGCCATTGGAAAAGGAATCTGGTTGATATCCCTTTAAATGGACGAAAGGCAGGCAATGGAACAGTGATTTTTCAAAATAAGAGTCACTTCCGGGTTGGATTTCCTCAGGTTTTCACATGCAAAATCAGTTCTGTTATACTCACAGACAATATTTTGACAGTTTTGGAAACTTTAGAGTGTTTTCTATCCTACTCTGTCAATTATATGCATATTCTAGTATCTGAACCTGAGAAATAGGCAGCTTACATTGGGAACGTTATTTTTCCAAACATAAGAATTCTGCCCCTTAGCTTCAAGAGGTTTTAACCTAACGTAGCAGGCCTAGAAAGACGCCTGAGCGGAGTTCCCACTTCTGTTTTTCAGGGGAAATGGAAGTTAGGTTAAAAATACCGTATCCCTAAAAAACAGAAACGTCAGCTTTCTGCCACCGCCGCTAAGGGTGACTGTCCCTTCGCATAAAAGTAGCTGTTTCAGCAATATTAAGCAGGGTCTGACACTACATCACATGGGCTTACTTTTTCAGTTCAGTTAATAGAGGTAGTAATGAGGTTTCAAACTGCCAGTGGCTTGACCGAATAACTGATTAATCTGCTTGCCTTTGTGTAATCCTTAGCCAACACATCAGATGGAGTGTACGCCTCCATTCCTGGATTTCAGCAAGTGCAGCCAACCATCTCAGAGAGCAGAGAGGAGTACCAGGCTCTGTATGACTATGAGGCTCAGGTCAGAATATTCTGACACTCTATATGCCTGCATTCAGCATATAGGCCTACACTAAGAATGAGTGGATTCGCGTTTCTGTTACATTTGAACCACAACTTGCCTAACCCGGCTTTGTCCATTTCTAGGGTGAGGACGAGCTGTCCATGTTTGCAGGGGAGACGGTTGTGGTCATTGAACAAGATATGGATGGCTGGTGGACTGTGAAGAGAAACGGCATGTCAGGACTGGTCCCTGGATCCTATCTGGCCAAAGAATGAACTCTTCTTGGCACAAGTAGTAAGGCTATAGGGCACATAGCATACCCCCACCCCGCATGTCTTAGTTTGACCATTTTCTCTAAGCCTTACAGGGCTGATAATGTTAGCTCAGTCTTGGCCATATGTGTTGTTGAGTGAAGTTACTGACCTGAGACCATGGTTTTATCTAATGATGGAGATTATTCACTTATGTATTGTCAAAATGGAAAGACGTGCACTTACCTCTTTTACTTTCCTCTCGAGTCTACAAGCACAACAGTTTGTGGGTTGTTACACAAATAGAGTACATTTTGCTTCCCTATGATATTTTAAGTAGAAATTGTGCAAGAATATTGAACTTTAAAAGCCTCCCAGCTAACAATTATAGAGAGATCGTTGTTGTAATGTTACCTGTAATGTTCCCCTAATGTTTGTGTCCAGTTTTCCGTTAGTTAAGGGAACATTCTATCTATGTTAGCATAAACCTTCAGAGAACCTTTTTAGCATGTTTTGGCGTTAGTTAGAACATTCCCTTAATGTCAAACAGAATATACCCAGAACCTGGTTACCACATTCTAAAAATATACAATGTTAATGTTCTAGACATGTTTCATGAGAACGTTGCAAGAACATTCATGTGTCCAGTTTTCTGTGGGTTAGGAGAATATTCCATCAACGTCCCACCAAACATACACAGAACATGGTTGCCATGTTCTCAAAACATAAGATATTAATGTTCTAGACACGTTTCATGGGAATGTTGCAAGAAAATTTGTGTATCAACTCACTGCCTTCCTGAAGACAAACAATGTATACGAAATGCTTCAGTCTGGTTTTAGACCACATCATAGCACCGAGACTGCACTCGTGAAGGTGGTAAATGACCTTTTAATGGCGTCAAACCAAGGCTCTCCATCTGTCCTCGTGCTCCTTAACCTTAGTGCTGCTTTTGATACCATCGATCACCACATTCTTTTGGAGAGATTGGAAATCCAAATTGGTCTACATGGACAAGTTCTGGCCTGGTTTATATCTTATCTGTCGTTAAGATATCAGTTTGTCTCTGTGGAGGGATTGTCCTCTGACAAATCAACTGTAAATTTCGGTGTTCCTCAAGGTTCCGTTTTAGGACCACTATTGTTTTCACCATATATTTTACCTCATGGTGATGTCATTCGGAAACATAATGTTAACTTTCACTGCTATGCGGACGATACACAGCTGTACATTTCGATGAAACATGGTGAAGACCCAAAATTGCCCTCCCTGGAAGCCTGTGTTTCAGACATAAGGAAGTGGATGGCGGCAAATTGTTTACTTTTAAACTCTTACAAAACAGAGATGCTAGTTCTAGGTCCCAAGAAACAAAGAGATCTTCTGTTGGATCTGACAATTTATCTTGATGGTTGTACAGTCGTCTCAAATAAAACCTTGGCATTACTATGGACCCTGATCTCTCTTTTGACGAACTAATCAAGCATATTTCAAGGACAGCTTTTTTCCATCTTTGTAACATTGCAAAAATCTGAAACTTTCTGTCCAAAAATGCAGAAAAATTCATCCATGCTTTTGTCACTTCTAGATTAGACTACTGCAATGCTCTACTTTATGGTTACCCGGATAAAGCACTAAATAAACTTCAGTTAGTGCTAAATACGGCTGCTAGAATCTTGACTAGAACCAGAATGTGATCATATTACTTCAGTGCTAGCCTCTCTACACTGGCTTCCTGTTAAGGCTAGGGCTGATTTTAAGGTTTTACTGCTAACCTACAAAGCATAACATGGGCTTGCTCCTACCTATCTTTCCGATTTGGTCCTGCCGTACATACCTACAGGTACGCTACGTTCACAAGATGCAGGCCTCCTTACTGTCCCTAGAATTTCTAAGCAAACTGCTGGAGGCAGGGCTTTCTCCTATAGAGCTACATTTTTATGGAATGTTCTGCCTACCCATGAGAGAGACGCAGACTCGGTCTTGACCTTTAAGTCTTTATTGAAGACTCATCTCTTCAGTAGGTCCTATGATTGAGTGTAGTCTTGCCCAGGGGTGTGAAGGTGAACGGAAAGGCACTGGAGCGACGAATCGCCCTTCCTGTCTCTGCCTGGCCGGTTCCCCTCTCTCCACTGGGATTCTCTGCCTCTAACCATATTCCGGGGGCTGAGTCACTGGCTTACTGGTGCTCTTCCATGCTGTCCCTAGGAGGGGTGCGTCACTTGAGTGGGTTGAGTCACTGACGTGATCTTCCTGTCCGGGTTGGCGACCCCCTCGGGTTTGTGCCGTGGGGGAGGTCTTCGTGGGCTATACTCGGCCTTGTCTCAGGGTAGTAGGTTGGTGGTTGAAGATATCCCTCTAGTGGTGTGGGGGCTGTGCCTTGGCAAAGTGGGTGGGGTTATATCCTGCCTGTTTGGCCCTGTCCGGGGGTATCGTCGGACAGGGCCACAGTGTCTCCCGACCCCTCCTGTCTCAGCCTCCAGTATTTATGCTGCAATAGTTTATGTGTCGGGGGGCTAGGGTCAGTCTGTTATATCTGGAGTATTTCTCATGTCTTATCCGGTGTCCTGTGTGAATTTAAGTATGCTCCCTCTAAATCTCTCTTCTCTCAGAGGACCTGAGCCCTAGGACCATGCCTCAGGACTACCTGGCCTGATGACTCCTTGCTGTCCCCAGTCCACCTGGTCATGCTGCTGCTCTAGTTTCAACTGTTCTGCCTGCGGCTATGGAACCCAGACCTGTTCACTGGACGTGCTACCTTGTCCCGGACCTGCTGTTTTGGACTCTCTCTCTACTGCACATGCACCTGCACCTGCTGTAACTCTGAATGATCGGCTATGAAAAGCCAACTGACATTTACTCCTGAGGTGCTGACCTGTTGCACCCTCTACAACCACTGTGATTATTATTATCTGACTCTGCTGGTCATCTTTGAACATTTGAACATCTTGGCCATGTTCTGTTATAATCTCCATCCGGCACAGCCAGAAGAGAACTGGCCACCCGTCATAGCCTGGTTCCTCTCTAGGTTTCTTCCTAGGTTCTGGGCTTTCTAGGGAGTTTTTCCTAGCAACCGTGCTTCTACATCTGCATTCCTTGGAGTTTGGGGTTTTATGCTGGGTTTCTGTAAGGCACTTTGTGACATTGGCTGATGTAAAAAGGGCTTTATAAATGAATTTGATTTATTGAATGTTCTTACAACATTCCCATGAAGCATGTCTAGAACATATCTTAAATTACCACATTCTGGGTAAGTTCTATTTGACATTAATGAAATGGTTTCTTGGAAGCATTCCTTGCACATAACGGGAACATTCCTATGAAAACATTAGTTAATGGTCTACTGAGACTCTTAAGGGAATGTTCTCCAAAGTTGTTGGAACATTTTTGTTAGCTGGGCTGTTACATTAAATGAAGTGCCCCTCTGCGGTGATGTCTCCAATGTGATAGGGGAGTATAAGCCAATTTGGTTTCAACAGTGTGTTGTTATTCTCTTTGAGATTTTGTCTTTGAAATTTGTATTAAGAATATTGGTAGTAGTAATAATTTGTCATACAGTAAATAGTTTCTCTGGATTTCCTGAATCAGAAATGCCCTCAATTGTTTTTCTGGTTTGTCCTCTCTCGGGGTTATGGCGTAGGTGACCATAGATGGTTTCTAGATGCATGGAAGGGTTAATTCGACCGAGAACAGTGTGAGCCTCACCCCCTCTAACCTAATGGCGTTCACTATGGCCCTGTCCTTCACCACTTCTACCTGAGTCCGAGCCAGCAACCTGTACACAGCATCCAGTCGAAGCTATCAACTGCCTTTTCTCTCAGGAGGGCAGCATGAGTCCACGTGGAGTGTGTATGAAGAGATCCCGTCCAAACTTCTCTCATGCTGCTGGTGTACTGGTCGGAAAATGGACAAGACTTAATGCACCATAAAGGATGGTGGTGGCAGCTCAGGTGAGAGATTTGTCTGCTTGGGAAAAATCTGATTATTCCCAGATATTGGAATTGGGACATTATCAAGGGCCATCCACTTTGAACATGTGCCATTGAGAGGACAAACTGAAACACTATTTGAAGAAGAAAATGAAGAAACGCCAGAAGAATGAGTGCCGGGAAGGAGGGGGGTGGTCAAGTGTGCCTGTAATTGATTTATGCTTGTCCAAAAAGTTTTATTTGGGGTATCAGGTTGATTGTGGAGGTCTGCACACTGCAAAATGTATAGTAATTTATACAAAAAATGCATTGCGATACCGTCTTGTCATTAACACAGGGACAAATGGGGCCCGGGATGAGAAAATGTAATGCTAGAAATATAAGATGAATATAATGTATGTCAATGTTAGTAGTGCATGCTGTATATTTATTTCCCTGTCTGTAAATTTACATTCTGCCAGTGTGTACTAAGTTGAGGGTCTTAAATTCGAGTGATAGACTCAACGCGACGCAGAAGGGACTGTTATTTTAAATTTGGGTTGGATAATTTAACAAAGTCAAAAGCCAGAATCCATAAATGAAATTGTGTAATCAAGCATATGTGTAACTGTATGAAATGAAGGTCTTAAGTTAAAACATTCTACTGCAATGGTTTTACAAGTAAGGGGTATGGAATAAGGATCAGTTACTAGTTGGAGTGTACAACCCAGAATGAAGGGTTTGAAAGTGTCTGTGGTTTTCATGCGTTAATTTTGTTTACTTATAATGATGTATTTTGATAGTTTAAGCAATAACCAAATGAATAAAATGTAATAATAATTATCACAGAGTGATAAGAGGAGGGAGTATACCAGAATGTTTTTTTGTCTGAAGCGATAGCCTTTAATTGTACTTCTTGACTCATACAATCATTGGTTCCTATAGGTGCTGGGTAGAGATATGAGGGGGAGACGGTTCCCCTCTTCAGACTTTTTGTCAGAATGCCCAGAATAAGTTCTATAAATTTAGGTAGGAGACGGTGCCAGCCACATGCAGGAACCAACCCTATGAACCATGCCTATGTAAATTTTTTGTATAGCCGTATATAAGAGAACTAATGGGACTGCCCCGGCAGAGCTCCTGACAGATGTGTACTATGGTGCATTAAGTTTGTTGGAACCTCTCCAACTTGCTGATAATAAAGAATGATTCATTTGAGTTTGACTATGACTCCCTGGTGGTAATTTCCACGACAAGATTTGAACCAGTTAAATGTAACTAAACATAATCTATATAAATAAAGTGTAATCTATGTAATCCTCAAAAGTAATTATTTATCATAAGAGGGACATAAACCATAACTAGTAATTCTGCATACTCTCACATTTCAGGTAAAAAATAATTATAAATTGCTAAGGTGTAGTCAGTTTTGAGTACACAGTACAAATATGATAAAAATATGAAAACATGAAATATTTCTTCAAGAAACCTGTATGAATACAGCTTGAAATGACTTATATGCTTTCTAAATATAGTGTAATCAAATAATAAAATGACTAAGATTTCACCTTATAACTGTAAAATACATATTGGTATGTTTAGTGTTCGAGAAAATATGCATATTTTCTAAAAGGTCTTTCTTGATCTAAATGTCTGCCCCCACCACTGTGAACATTACACATCTATTCATTATTTTACATTACTTTGATAAAGTTGGCTTTTAATCAATCTGTGAATGCACTAGAGCAGGGACGGTCGCCCTTTTAATGGCCCTCGGATCAATATCCCAAAAACAAGATATATACAGTACTCATTCAAGGGTTTTTCTTTATTTTTACTATTTTCTACATTGTAGAATAATAGTGAAGCCATCAAAACTATGAAATAACACATATTGAATCATGCAGTAACCAAGAAAGTGTTAAATCAAAATATATTTTATATTTTAGTTTCTTCAAAGTAGCCACCCTTTGCCTTGATGACAGCTTTGCGCACTCTTGGCATTCTCTTAACCAGCTTCATGAGGTATTCACCTGGAATGCTTTTCAATTAACAGGTGTGTCTTGTTAAAAGTTAATTTGTGGAATATATTTTCTTAATGCATTTGAGCCAGTCAGTTGTGTTGTGACAAGGTAGGGGGTGGTATACAGAAGATATCCCTCTTAGGTAAAAGACCAAGTCCATATTATGGCAAGAACAGCTAAAATAATCTAAGAGAAATGACAGTCCATCATTACTTTAAGACATGAAGGTCAGTCAATATGGAAAATTCAAGAACTTTGAAAGTTTCTTCAAGTGCTGTCACAAAAACCATCAAGCACTATGATGAAACTGGCTCTCATGAGGACCGCCACAGGAAAGGAAGACCCAGAGTTACCTCTGCTGCAGAGGATAAGTTCATTACAGTTACCAGCCTCAGAAATTGCAGCCCAAATAAATGCTTCACAGAGTTCAAGTAACAGACACATCTCAACATCAACTGTTCATAGGAGACTGCATGAATCAGGCCATCATGGTCGAATTGCTGCAAGGAAACCACTACTAAAGGACACCAATAAGAAGAAGAGACTTCCTTGGGCCAAGGAACACGAGCAATGGACATTAGACCGGTGGAAATCTGTCCTTCTGTCTGATGAGTCCAAATTTGAGATTTTTGGTTCCAACCGCCGTGTCTTTGTGAGACGCAGAGTAGGTGAACGGATGATCTCCGCATGTGTGGTTCCCACCATGAAGCAGGGAGGAGGTGGTGTGATGGTGTGGGGGATCTTTGCTAGTGACACTGTGTGATTTATTTAGAATTCAAGGCACACTTAACCAGCATGGCAACCACAGTATTCTGCAGCGATACGCCATCCCATCTGCTTTGCGCTTCGTGGGACTATAATTTTTTTCAACAGGAAAATGACCCAAGGGCTATTTGACCAAGAAGGAGAGTGATGGAGTGCTGCATCAGATGACATGGCCTCCACAATCACCCGACCTCAACCCATTTGAGATGGTTTGGGATGAGTTGGACCGCAGAGTGAAGGAAAAGCAGCTAACAAGTGCTCAGCATATGTTCCACAAATTAACTTCTAACAAGGCACACCTGTTAATTGAAAAGCATTCCAGGTGAAACTGGTTGAGAGAATGCCAAGAGTGTTCAAAGCTGTCATCAAGGCAAAGGGTGGCTACTTTGAAGAATCTAAAATGTAAAATATATTTTGATTTGTTTAACAGTTTTTTTGTTACTACATGATTCCATGTGTGTTATTTCATAGATTTGATGTATTCACTATTATTCTGCAATGTAGTCACTCAATTAGCCCATGTCAACTAAACATTTTTAGATTGGTAAATTAGTATAGCAGCCAGCTATCTAAACCTGTAGTAGCCCTAATCATGGTCGAATTACCGACCGGGGCTCCCACATTGATTTTGTCAGTCACTCTCAAGCAGATATCATATTAAAAACTGCACTTTTTCTTCTCTGCCTCTTGCAGCAAACGTGCCTTAAAATGGCAACATTTTCTCTATGGCCCATGGTAAAATGTGCAGAATTGCAACAACAACAAAAAAAGGTCTCTCCACTGTCAAGAGGGGGGTCACTAAAATGTTTTGCGGCCCCTCATGAGTTCAGATGTTTTGTGGCCCCCACCCCCATCAAAGTTGCCCAACCCTGTGCTAGAGTAACAAAACCACTCTCTCCTGCTGCTCTACCGACACAGTTTCTAAACCCAGAGGAGCAACATTGTGAGACTTCCGGGAACGCTTGTGAAACAGACCAGGCCGGGTTTAGGGGTTTGAGTGAATATTCTTCCTTAGTTGTTAATTTTCTCGAAATCTAAAGGCACAACCTAGATTCGAGCCAATGTCTTAAGTAGTTGAACCTTGTGAAAGTGACAAACTGATACGTTTTCATTTTCGTCAAAAAATACTTTATATTGAAGGAGTGCATTTGAGTTGATGGCCTATACATGCACAGTTCGGCACGAGACGCCAGTTAGACCCGATGATGTGTTTCTACGCATGAGCTTAGCTAGCCAACGTCAACATGACATCGCCTACAAGTGTGATCAGGGATTTCTATTGGAGAAGCAGCCTTAGCCTGTCTACTGTACTGCCTTTGCTACAGATGTAAGGATTGCTGGCATGTGCTTTTGCTCAGAAATATCTGACTTTAGTAAGTTCAATACAACTGGGAACTCTGGGAAAAAAACAAGCTCCAACTGGGAAAAATTGTTTTGAACACTCGGAATTCCAAGTTGGAAACTCAAGCATCTTTCTAGAGCTCAGACTTTCCGACCTGAAGATCACTGACGTCATGATTTGACCTTTTTTTTACTTCTTTGAGTTCCCAGTTGTCTTGAAAGCACCATTAGTCAGTGGCTGTGACATAGGGTTCAGCCAGGAGTTGGACAGTCGGAGGAGCAAATGAAATGGTAGGAGGGACATCCCAGCTTCAAGTGGTGTCAGATTTCACATCCTACTCCACAGGCGGAGTTTACTCGACACAGGCATTAAAGATATACTCCTGTGTCCGTGAGTATCAGGGCTACCGCTCAATGCAAGCCATTTCGATCTACAGTGGCCACAGGCATTTATAAGCTAAAATGTCATTTGAAACTTGTACCAGAACCATGCAGGTCCCCTAAACTTTACATCTGAGGTTTTAACCCACTTAACCCCACAATTTCACCATCATTGTAAAGACCTAGTTATTTTGTTGCTTTGACAGTCATTTCTGAAGATTATTATTTATTTAATGTGATTAGTGATTAATTTACGTCTGTCCCTGATTTTAAGGTCAACCCTGTTACATGAGCTGAGCTCTCATTTAAAATGGACGTGAAACTATTACCTTTTTAAAATATTTTTTTCAAAAGAAACATTGAACATAAACTCAGCAAAAAAAGAAACGTCATCTCACTGTCAACTGTGTTTATTTTCAGCAAACGTAACATGTGTAAATATTTTTATGAACATAACAAGATTCAACAACTGAGACATAAATTGAACAAGTTCCACAGACATGTGACTAATATAAATTGAATAATGTGTCCCTGAACAAAGGGGGGTCAAAATCAAAAGTAACAGTCTGTATCTGGTGTGGCCACCAGCTGCATTAAGTACTGCAGTGCATCTCCTCCTCATGCACGGCACCAGATTTGCCAGTTATTGCTGTGAGATGCTACCCCACTCTTCAACCAAGGCACCTGCAAGTTCCCAGATATTTCTGGGGGGGAATGGCCCTAACCATCACCCTCCGATCCAACAGGTCCCAGACGTGCTCAATGGGATTGAGATCCGGGCTCTTCGCAGGCCATGGCAGAACACTGACATTCCTGTCTAGCAGGAAATCACACAGAACGAGCAGTATGGCTGGTGGCATTGTCATGCTAGGGGGTCATGTCAGGATGAGCCTGCAAGAAGGGTACCACATGAGGGAGGAGGATGTCTTCCCTGTAACACACAACGTTGAGATTGCCTGCAATGACAAGCTCAGTCCGATGATGCTGTGACACACCACCCCAGACCATGACGGACCCTCCACCTCCAAATCGATCCCGCTCCAGAGTACAGGCCTCGGTGTAACGCTCATTCCTTCGACGATAAACGCGAATCCGACCATCACCCCTGGTGAGACAAAACCACAACTTTTCAGTGAAGAGCACTTTGTGCCAGTCCTGTCTGGTCCAGCGACGATGGGTTTTTGCCCATAGGCGACATTGTTGCCGGTGATGTCTGGTGAGGACATGCCTTACAACAGGCCTACAAACCCTCAGTCCAGCCTCTCTCAGCCTATTGCAGACAGTCTGAGTACTGATGGAGGGAATGTGCATTCCTGGTGTAACTCGGGCAGTTGTTGCCATCCTGTACCTGTCCCGCAGGTGTGATGTTCGTATGTACCGATCCTGTGTTGGTGTTACACGTGGTCTGCCACTGCGAGGACGATCAGCTGTCCGTCCTGTCGCGCTGTCTTAGGTGTCTCACAGTACAGACATTGCAATTTATTGCCCTGGCCACATCTGCAGTCCTCATGCCTCCTTGCAGCATGCCTAAGGCACATTCACACAGATGAGCAGGGACCCTGGGCATCTTTCTTTTGGTGTTTTTCAGAGTCAGTAGAAAGGCCTCTTTAGTGTCCTAAGTTTTCATAACTGTGACCTTAATTGCCTACCGTCTGTAAGCTGTTAGTGCCTTTACGACCGTTCCACAGGTGCATGTTCATTAATTGTTTATGGTTCATTGAACAAGCATGGGAAACGGTGTTTAAACCCTTTACAATATAGATCTGTGAAGTTATTTGGATTTTTACGAATTATCTTTGAAAGACAGGGTACTGAAAAGGGGGCGTTTCTTTTTTTTGCTGAGTTTACAATAGTTAAATCATAGTGTAAAAGCAAGTGAGCTGTTACTATTTTTTGCCATTTTCTGGTAAAAACTGTGCATGTCAAGCATTACACGTCAACCCCATTACCCTTAGATAGGCTAGAAATGTTTTAATAATGAAAAATGTTTTGGAAGCTTCAATTGCCCCTCATTGCTGCACACAAGCTTCAATTCCATATGTCACAATGGGATTTATGCTGATTTAAAGATGCACTATGCAGAAATGGCTCTGCCAATTCCTGGTTGCTCAAATTCTAATTGTTAGCCTACTTTCAGTATTTGTGACAAAACAAGCTAGTGTAAAGAATCGTTGTACCATCTAAACTGCTATGAAATATATTTTCCATAATCAAAAATATTGTATTTCCAGCTGTTTGAAGCTGGTCTACAAAACCGAAACTTATGATTGGGAAGAATAGAACAGCGCACATAGAACATATCTACTGTTTCTTAGACTTGCTTTCAATAAAGAATGACAGAGCTATAACTCACATTTCTCTGCGAATCTGGTCAGGTCGCTCAAAAAGTTACATATTGCAGCTTTAAGATGATAACCTCAACCCTATTACCCTATTACGGTCAACCCAGTTACTTAATGGCACTTCATGGGCACTTACAATATGTTATTATTTGTGAAGTGAAACATGTGCTTTTATGGCAGAATGTGAAATGAATAGTTTTGACCAAATTAGACTACACAAAATGTACTCTACTCGAGGAACGACCCTTGTGTTGTTTAGGAATCATACTGTAGCGAGGACAGCTGCAAAGTAAAGCACACTCACACACTATAGTCACAGAGCTATTTATATTCTTTAGTATTGAATATTACTTGTGTGTTTGAGCAATTAAGTGGGGTAAACTGTCCACATGCTAGAATTGGCAGGAAAATACAATGGCTTAGATGAATTTAGGGTGATACTTCTAATCCCTCTTTCCTTAGGGATACTGTTCGACTGACAATTTTAAATGTATCTATGAAGGACTCTAGCTTTGGAAGTGTTTACATAAAGTATTCTTATCAGCTATATTGCATAAAGTGGACTAGCAAAGGAGGTCAGCCAGGCTGTTTGACTCTGTTCTTAATAATACAATAATATACCTTTGAATTTAAACTTTACAGGCTTCATTGCAAAAAAATACATTACTTATTTGGAAACCACACAAATCACATTACAGTGCAGACTGATCCAATATTTATCTGATATTTATTTAACAAATACTTATTTACAATGATGGCCTACCCCGGGGCCAATTGTGCACCGCCCTATGGGACTCCCAATCACGGCTGGATGTGATACAGCCTGGATTTGAACCAGGCACTGTAGTGGAGTCTCTTGCACTGAGATGCAGTGCCTTAGACCACTGCGCCACTTGGGAGCAGTTCAAAGGCATCTGGTCACTAAGAGCCTGACTCAAAGTCCCAATGTACAAATACAATTACTGTTAGCTGATGCATAAGAGAAACTTTGCAAGTAGCTAGACATTTGTAGCTTTAATACAGACAAGGTAGAACCGGCCTATGGCACCCTAACACCCAATTTAAGGATCTAATGACAAGGCTTGTCTCAATACCATGTTAAACAAGACTAAGACATCCCCAATCATCTGACTCTGTGCTTAACCAAAAGCATGGCTACATGAATCACTTAAAGCCAGCTCTCCCTCCCTCTGGGAAAGATGCTTCCACAAGTGGTTTAGGATGTGACTCACTGGCTCTGCCAATGACAAAAGCTCTGACAATTAATGTTTGAACATCAGGGTGCTTTGTCTGGAGAAAACCATACAGCTCTAATGTCCACACAAGAGAGGCATGGCTACGGTCTTGGTTGTTGGCAGAGAAAAGTGAGCATATTTTTGTGAAATATAGAAATAAATGAAACTGCAGAATCTTCTGGCTGGAATACAGTTTATTTCCTTGTTAAAGCCCCCCCCCCCCCCATCTCTGGTTTATATTTCTCTACATGACTACATTTCTTAAAAATCGAATTTTATAACTAGGCCTACATACCACGAGTGTGCTCAACTCCACACAGAAAGTACAACAGAACATTTTAGTAACAGTGCATGTGGATTAATCAAATGCCCACATTCTTGCAAAGCAGATCAGTTAATTGACTGCACTTTGGTTACTGCCCATTCCTGGTGGGCCGATGCAGTGCCATTGACTTGTATACTGTCTATAGTTCCACTAATACTCATCAGGAACAGAATGGTGCTGGTGAAGGGTGAGGTCTGGGACAAACAAAGCAGTAGCACAAGGCAACCTCATACACACAGGGAATCTTCAACTCAGCTACTTACATGATGAATGTAAATATTTATAAAATATTCCAAAACCATACACATATTGCAAACTGACATGAGTAAAGTATTCAGTCCACATATTCCGTACAGTAGGTTTATCATTCACAGAGGCCTCATCCTTGTGTACCTCACAGGTAAAACTTAAGTGCAACAAATTTCATTTGTCAAATATCACAGAGCAACAAATAACAAAAAAAATTTGTTTAATCACCATGTAAGAATTTGTCCTGTAGATTTTTGAAAAAAAAGTCTAACAAAATACCAACTTACATAGCATGTAAATAAATAGGTATTTCACCACTTAACCCATCACCATTGTGGAGTACGAGCCACCATGTGAGGAGCTTTTCAACTTACAGCAGAGGAGACCTGAGCAAGTCAGTGAACCATCCCCCACTGATAAAGCCATGAACCTAGGTGTGTGTGTTCCTTATGCGTAGGTTCCCCCTGTCATGAGAAGCTCGTAGGCAGGGTCACGGCTCCTACTGCACAGCACCACACAGGCACACAGCATCCCAAATACCTAGGAAAGGAAAACACCAGGGGTTGAAGTGTAGTGTCATCCATGTCTTCCATCCGTTCCTGAGGATGTCACCTGTCAGCCTCTGACCTGGGCACTAGGCCAACTACTCTCCCAGGAAAGGCTGAGCACTGAGCAAGGACACAAAGCTACTACATCAGCAGCAAACAGGGAAGCCTCTGGGTCAAAAGCCTCTAGGATTACTGCAAACCAGAAAATTCACATCCACACACTCACCAGCCCATAAAATAATATAATCTAATGTTGATGAAATGCAGAGGTAACATTATAAAAAGATGCAACTACAGTACATTGATAAACTGCTATTTAAATGTAGACTAGAACCATTTGCTGTCCTGGGGTTAAGCTGGGTTTCTGTATCGCACTTTGTGACAACTGCTGATGTAAAAAGGGCTTCAGAAAATACATTTGATAGATTTTTACTGAAATAATGAATGACAGCACTTTAAAGCAGTTCTCTGTCATGCAGCTGCCCCCTCATTGTAGTCAAATGAAAGGAATGAAAAGGTGTAAATCCAACCAATGACATGCCATCTTAATCCACTAAATTTCCCACGGCCTCCAGAATCTGATTATGAACATTATAACAAATCAAAGTAACTAATATATTAAGTCAATGCAAATTGGCGTGGGACAATGTTTCCTTTAGGCTCCATTTAGCCTAGTTTGAGATGTCCTTGTGGCTATGCCATTTCCCCTTTTCCAAAAATTCCTAGATGCATTTTCCCTGTCCCCACAAAACAGTCCCCTCTAGGCCCTGTTCCTTGAGGCTCTGGTGGAGTGTGGCTGGGGGTTGACATAATGGCATACCCAGGCCCACTCAACCTCCATAATGAATCACTTCATGAGTCATACCATAGGGAAGGGGGGGGGGGGGTTCACATGATGGCACAACACATCCATTAGTTGAACGAAAGAGGCCTGATGGAATTGGTTCTGTACCTGAATTGCAGCGAACGTCAGTGCAGCCCAGATGACATACATCATAATCTCCTTTAGTTTCTTCACAACAAGGGCTTCACATCCCTGGAAACACACAAACAATACATTGTGTAAGAGAATCAATGTGTATGTTATGCATGAGAGCAAAGCATAGGTATGTTTCGGACAATCTCTTACCTCTGGATAGAGGTCTCCAGGACGGGCTAGAGAGCCTGTACAGTTGCTGACATTAGGTTTGCAGCAGCTCACTGGTACACTGTTGTTTTGAAACTCATTAAACCAGCGTGTGTTCATCCAGTCTGAGTAAGTGTGAATTCCACAACAATGGAGCTGCAGGCATGACAAATGGTGATGGTTAACACTAGATCATTTCAATATAGCTTTAAATAACTTAACTGTTACAAAAAACATGAATTGCCCAAGTTACATTCTATCACCTGTCTTTGCATGTAGTCAATGGCACGGCTTGAGGCATCTGCATTGGTGCCATTGTACTCATTGTATACCTTCTGGATGGAGTGATTGACCTCGTCTCCAACCTGTAAACAAACAGGTTACTGTGCTTAACGGGACAATCTTCAATAACCTCATTAATGCATTTCTGATGAATACTAGGCTATAGTGAATCACCACTTAAGATAGCACTTTCTCCATTCATGGGAAGACTAAATATAAAGATACATTTCCTACTATGTTTTCCATAGAGAACATTTTTAATATTGTTGAACGAAAAAAGTTTCACATTGGAACGTATCCAGATAATTGGTATCCTGAACAAAATCTGATTTTCACAAATGTAACCTTGATCAATATGTACTTGACTTACACACCTTCGATCTGTAAATATAACCAAGAACCACCACAGCCACTTCCGTCACAAACACCAGCAGGAGAATGATGACAAACTGTGGTGAAAAGAGAAAGAATTAAACATAAGAAACTACTGAAAATAAAACGGTCCCTGAGGCAGACAGGAAAATTTTCTCTAGCATTTATTTGGGGCAGCAGGTAGCCTAGTGGTTAGAGCATTGGGCCAGTAACCAAAAGGTTGCTGGATCGAATCCTTGAGCTGACAAGGTAAAACTCTGTCGTTCTGCCCCTGAACAAGGCAGTTAACCCACTGTAAAATGGGAAATAAGACGCACATTTAAATCAACACTGTAATGAACGATTATCCAACATAAAGGTGAAATATATATTTTTTTTAAAAACATGATACAAAAGCTCTCTGTTTGCCAGTCTTCTGGCCAACAGGATTAGTGAGGGAGTTCTGAGACCAGTTTGAATGTTGTAGTAGTAGGGGATAAGGCAACATTCACTGCAGGGCTCTAAAGAACAACCATTTTACTTGCATATGCACCCAAATATTTTTTGCAACGATTACTTCACTGCACCGAAGCCCGAGTGCCATGGGGAATACATTGAGCGCAGATTCATGACCGTCACACTTGCGCCATTACTACAAAGAAAACGCCATTACCTCAAATATCTTTCATTGTGCTCCTAAATTTCTTTGTGTGATCCTACATTTTTCAACTTATGCACACACGTGCTCCCTGTAAAAAACATCAGCGTAGAGCCCTGCACTGACCGTTATAAGGCCACAGCGGCTTTCTCGTATTGTGGCACAGCATCCAATAAGACCGATGATGAAAAGGAGGCCTCCAACTGCAATTATGGTCACAGCAGGTATAAGGGTGTACACATCTTCAAAGAAGTGGTCGTAGTCATCATAGGTGATGAACACGTAGGCTCCAACATAGCACAAAATCCCTGCTGCTGCCTGTATGATGGGGGGAGAGAGTATTAATAACACAAAAAAAGCATATATTAAAACAAAAAAGGTTCAAATGAGTGTGGCCTCTGATGGTCCCTCAAGGAGGTTGTTAGGCCTAAATCAGAGGCCAATCTTGAGCGTGCTATGGGCTAAGGATGAGCCAAAAGACATGTTTGTCTGACACAAAAGCATACAACTATTACAACCATCCCATTGGCATTATAATAACTCAATCCTTCAAATTGGAATTATTTGATTTCTCACTGACTGGCAAACACCATTAAAAAGACCATTGTGTTTATTGATCTCTCAAACCTAATTTCAGTTGAAGGCATTCAGTTGTACAACTGACTAGGTGTCCCCCTTTCCCTTTATATTCTAACATATGGAAGTTTAGAAAAAGAGCTGCCAACAAACATTTTATGTTGAGGACGCACTTACAGTATGGCTATTAGGCTACCGTTTCATTTTATGGGAAGGGGCATTTAAAAAAAATACAAATATATTGGCTGGGACAAAGGGGGCACAGAAGCCCAGCATGAAACTCCCTGATTCTAGCCGCAGTAGCCAAAGCAACCAGACAAAGAAAGACAGTGAACAAAAGGAAATGTTCAGCTAGCTAACGTTAGTTAAATATAAAAGGGATAGCAACATGACTGCAAGAACATTGCATTATGTAGTAACCCAAAGGCCCAAACTCTCAAACAGTATATTGAAGCTAAAAATAGACAAACAGCCACATGGCCTAGGTTGCATTGAATGGTAGTAAGTAGCAGGTTGCTGCGCATAATGTTGTGGATGAGAATTTGCGCATTCTCGAACGACACAGATGTCGTTTTAACTTACCCAAAAAATGAGGTTCAGAAAGACCAGCACTGTCTTTGATGAGGTAATACCACACCGACCCATGTTTAAAATAGGGATTCTCTATTATTACAGTAAAAACGTATTTGTGAACTAACTGGCTATGTCCTCCTGCGTTTGCAATCCATGCTTGACTGGAGTGGATTCTCTCCCCCACACACCGGAGCCCTAGCACCACATAAACCAGCTGTATGTCATGTGACCCGATGAGCTGGTCATCCTTGTGGTGTGTATAATAACACCGATTAAAAGGATCTAACCCTTTTTTTTTATGTCGCCTAAAATGACATACCCAAATCAAACTACCTGTAGCTCAGGACCTGAAGCAAGGATATGCATATTCTTGATACCATTTGAAAGGAAACACTTTGAAGTTTGTGGAAATGTTAAATTAATGTAGGAGAATATAAGCCATTAGATCTGGTAAAAGATAATACAAAGACAAAAACGTGTTTAAAAAAATAATAAATTATGTTGTTCCATCATCTTTGAAATGCAGGCGAAAGGCCATAATGTATTATTCCAGGTTTGTGCAATTTAGATTTTGTCCACTAGATGGCAGCAGTATATGTGCAAAGTTTTAGACTGATCCAATGAACCATTGTATTTCTGTTCAAAATGTTGTATCAAGTCTGCCCAAATGTGCCAAATTGGTTTATTGATACATTTTGAAGTTCATAACTATGCACTCTCCTCAAACAATAGCATGGCATTCTTTCACTGAAATAGCTACTGCAAATTGGACAGTGCAGTTAGATTAACAAGATTTTAAGCTTTCTGCCCATATCAGATATGTCTATTAGATATGTCTATGGGAAATGTTCTTGTTACTTACAACCTCATGGTAATAACATTAGCCTATGTTAGCTCAACCGTCCCGCAGGGGGGACACCGATCCCGTAGCGGTTTTAACCCTATCTGATCCTACCTGAGGCCAACAGCCTGAGAGAACAGGACACCACCACTCAACACACGCTGTAACTCTTCTGAAGTTAAATCTCCTACCCCCAAGTACTTCTCTGCAGCTGCCACCACAACATCTATATTCTGTGATTTACGTTCAATTTCTGTGAAGGTGTTTTTTCGCCCACCAAGCGAGGAGTTTTTGTATGGAGGTCAATGAGAGTGTGTCGAAATTGGTCAACAAAAAACGTAATGGCTTATTTGATTTATAGAAGTTTTGTTATGCTTAGGTTGTTACGAGTGTAACAACTTTGAGAAAAACAACTTTATATCAGAGTTGTGTCTGTTGTTCACACGAGTATCTGCCCTCTCATTGGTTAGAACACATGCACATTTGTGGCCTGCTGGAGGTCATTTTGCAGGGCCTTGGCAGTGCTCCTCCTTGCACAAAGGCGGAGGTAGCGGTCCTGCTGCTGGGTTGTTGCCCTCCTACGGCCTCCTCCACGTCTCCTGATGTACTGGCCTGTCTCCTGGTAGCGCCTCCATGCTCTGGACACTACGCTGACAGACACAGCAAACCTTCTTGCCACAGCTCGCATTGATGTGCCATCCTGGATGAGCTGCACTACCTGAGCCACTTGTGTGGGTTGTAGACTCCGTCTCGTGCTACCACTAGAGTGAAAGCACCGCCAGCATTCAAAAGTGACCAAAACATCAGCCAGGAAGCATAGGAACTGAGAAGTGGTCTGTGGTCACCACCTGCAGAACCACTCCTTTATTGGGGGTGTCTTGCTAATTGCCTATAATTTCCACCTTTTGTCTATTCCATTTGCACAACAGCATGTGAAATGTATTGTCAATCACTGTTGCTTCCTAAGTGGACAGTTTGATTTCACAGAAGTGTGATTGACTTGGAGTTACATTGTGTTGTTTAAGTGTTCCCTTTATTTTTTTGAGCAGTGCATTTATATATTCTTAATTCCATTCCTTTACTTAGATTTGTGTGTATTGGGTATATGTTGTGAAATTCTTCGATATTACTTGTTAGATATTACTGCACTGTCGGAGCTAGAAACACAAGCATTTCGTTACACCCGCAATAACATCTGGTAAACACGTGTATGTGATCAATACAATTTGATATGATTTGATTTAAATGCATTTCAATGTTAATTTGTGGAATTTCTTTCCTTCTTAATGCGTTTGAGCCAATCAGTTGTGTTGTGACAAGGAAGGGGTGGTATAGAGAAGATATCCCTATTTGGTAAAAGTCCATGTCCATATTATGGCAAGAACAGCTCAAATAAGCTAAGAGAAACGACAGTCCATCATTACTTTAAGGCATGAAGGTCAGTCGTTCCGGAATATTTCAAGAACTTTCTTCAAGTGCAGTCGCAAAAACCATCAAGCGTTATGATGAAACTGGCTCTCATGTGGACCTCCACAGGAAAGGAAGACCCAGAGTTACCTCTGCTGCAGATGATAAGTTTATTAGAGTTTCCAACCTCAGAAATGGCAGAGTTCAAGTAACAGACACATCTCAACATCAACTGTTCAGAGGAGACTGCATGAATCAGGCCATCATGGTCAAATTGCTGCAAAGAAACCACTACTAAAGGACACCAATAATAAGAAGAGACTTACTTGGGCCAAGAAACACAAGCAATGGACATTAGACCAGAGGAAATCTGTCCTTCGGTCTGATGAGTCCAAATGTGAGATTTTTGGTTCCAATTGCTGTGTCTTTGTGAGATGCAGACTAGGTGAACGGATGATCTCCACATGTGTGGTTCCCACCGTTAAGCATGGAAGAGGAGGTGTGATGGTGTAGTGGTGCTTTGCTGTTGACACTGTCTGCGATTTATTTAGAATTCATGGCACACTTAACCAGCATGGCTACCACAGTATTCTGCAGCGATACGCCATCCCATCTGCTTTGCACTTCGTGGGACTATCATTTATTTTTCAACAGGACAATGACCCAACACACCTCCAGGCTGTGTAATGGCTATTTGACCAAGAAAGAGAGTGATGGACTGCTGCATCAGATGACCTGGCCTCCACAATCACTCGACCTCAACCCAATTGAGATGGTTTTGGATGAGTTGGACCGCCGAGTGAAGGAAAAGCAGCCAACAAGTGCTCAGCATATGTTGGAACTCCTTCAAGACTGTTGGAAAAGCATTCCAGGTGAAGCTGGTTGAGAGAATGCCAAGAGTTTGCAAAGCTGCCATCAAGGCAAAGGGGGTGGCTACTGTGAAGAATTTATCATCAAAAATATATTTTGATTTGTTTAACACTTTTTTGGTTACTACATGATTCCATCTGTGTTATTTCATAGTAGTGATGCCTCTAGCACTGTGATGCAGTGCCTTAGACCGTTGCGCCACTTGGGAGGCCCCTGTTTTCCAACAGAGATGGAGCTTAAAAAGTAACTGGATTTAGCTTTCTTAATCTAGATAGTACATCTGTTTCTCTATTGTCTGAAAGACTGCCAGTCCACTACAGAGTCTGTTTTCCTTGCTTTGGCCCAGATCTTATTTTTATTTTATTTTTATTATTTAACCTTTATTTACCTAGGCATGTTAACTTTGACTTTGACTCTGAATAGTTTAAAAGGGGCATGTTTATCTGCCAGAGGAATAAATATGGAGGATGCATATTCTAGCGCCAACTCAGGGTCAGGAATACAGGAGACAGTGGCTAAATCATAGTAAGAACATGCCATGTAAAAACCCTTGAGGAGAAAACTTGCTGTTTCGTATCTCTAATACATACTATGGGACAATGATCACTGAGATCATATGCAAATACTCCATTATACAAATATTAGTAAGAATTAAATCAGAAGTCAACAGAGTTTTTCACATTTAGCTGTGTGGGTTTTGAGATCAATTGAGTCAGATTAAAATCGATGCATATACTTTTAAATTCATCTGAGGCCGGGATAGCCAGTCCAGATTCAAATCCCATAAAATGACCAACTCCGAGGACAGAAAATGTGTTAAACACTCAGATATAGCATTAATAGCATCCACCATGGCAGCAGGGGGGATGGTAAATCCCAGTAACAACAATGTGTATTCTGGTTTATGGACACATCTACAACCAGGTGATCACATTTATTGGGAACAAAAGTATTTAAAGATTGGGACACCATGAAATTAGATTTTACATTATGGCCACTTCTCCCCTTTTTTGTAATCAGTCACAAATAAATAAATTATAATCATTTACTTCAATGTCTTTGTCAGAGACAGAACCATTTAACCATGTTTCAGAGAGAACCAGAAGTCCTTTACCCAAATGTCAAAAATCCTCATCGAATATTCAGAAATGTATTAAAATAATTATATGTATCCACCAATCCAAAGAGAAGAATAGGCGGAAGCTTGACACCCCGCCGTGCTTCTTTGTGGACAACGACTCCTATTGTTTTTGGGAGGAGAGACGAGTATCTTGTCAGTATATCCACAATCTTTGCTAGCGCTGGAAGCATAGGGAGCGGCACGAGCAGCGATAACGTCATAACCTCATCCAAAAACATGGCAGGCGTTGGATGAACATAAAATGTTAATATCTTTGGCTGAGTGATAAAAAAAATCGGCCTCAGCGACAATTATTTAAATAATCCAATGGTTGTTTTGTGCACAGAGGTGATGACTAAAGTGTCTAATTAGGCATTTTCTAATCTGACTTCTCTATGTGGCTGTCTATGGAAATTGTCTTTCTGGGTCGGGCTTCAGTTAAACTGCAGTATCAAAGTAAAACTGTAGGAGCAGTCGAAACCGTGCTTCTAGACCGGAATACTGGCCCCTTGGTTTGACAGCAATAAACCCGTGATGTAAACATGATACATCACGGTTTTAATGCTGTCAAACCAAGGGGCCAGGATTCCGGTCTAGAAGCATGGCTTCGACTGCTCCTACAGTTTTACTTTAGTAAATTGTGATTGACTGACTGATCTAGAATGGAAAGAAGGAGTGGGTGCGCAACCAAAGTGAGTCTAGGTGATGGCTCACCACAAACAATTATTGGTTTTAGTAAGCAAGTTTAAAAGATTGACGTTTCGGCCTTCAGAATAAACACAAAGGGAATGGACAAGTTAATATAGGGCAGGGGTGGGCAATTCCAGTCCTCGAGGCCTGATTGGTGTCACAGTTTTTCCCCAGCTCCAGCTAACACACCTGACTCCAATAATCAGTTAATCATGATCTTCAGTTTAGAATGCAATTTGATTAATCAGCTGTGTTTGCTAGGGATGGAGAAAAAGTGTGACATCAATAAGGCCCTCGAAGACTGGAGTTGCCCACCCCTGATATAGGGCATGGGGAAGACAATTAGGGAGAAACTCTATTCATGTCATTTCCTGACCATAGAAAGCCTGTATTTTCTATGGTAGAGTAGGTCAGGGTGTGACTAGGGGTGTTTAGTCTAGTTTATTATTTCTATGTGGGGTTCTAGGTTTATTTTTCTATGTTGGTGTTTGTGTATGATTCCCAATTAGAGGCAGCTGGTAATCGTTGTCTCTAATTGGGGTTCATACTTAAGTTGCATTTTTTCCACCTGTGGGTTATGGGATATTGTTTCTGTGTAGTTGCCTGTTTAGCAATGCATTATCGTCATGTTTACTTTGTTTTGTATTTGCTTAAGTTTCACGTTCATTAAAATTATGTGGAACTCAACGTACGCTGTGCCTTGGTCCAACCATCATTATTATGAACAACGTGACAATTCAGCTGGTGGTGCTAATGAGAGATGGAGTGGTACAGGGTGGTACTCAGGGTGTGGGGTACTATGGTCAATGTCTCCACCAAGTGATGAGATACAGAAGTCTAAGCTCCCTCCATGTGTAAACATTAAGTACAAATGGGGGGGCACTGGACCAAAAAAGGGATGGGGCCCTTCACAAAAGCATACTATAGTCCTTCTCTAGGTTAAGATCTCTGGGGACTAAAGTCTCTAAGGAATGGATCCAGAACGTCTCTCTGGACTTTCAGTGTTTGTCAACATCACCTCCGCATTTGTTTTTGCTGACTTGTTCAATTCCAAACTAAAATAACTCACAAAGCGAGTGTCCCCGCTATTTGAAATGGAGGGCCACTGTGCTGTTGGGGTCAGCACATCGAATGGCACTTTGGTGCTCACCCATTCTAGTCTGTAACTCCCTTGAGGTCTCTCCTACGTAAAATAAGCTACACTGGCAGCGAATCGCATAGATCACGTTGTGAGAATTGCAATTGATGGTACTTTTGATTTTTATGTCTCGACCCTATCTGGGGTGCGAGAAACTAATTATACGTTGGGTGTACTGGCAGGTTGAATAAAGGCACATGGATAAATATATCTGTTATATACATGTATTAATTATGAAGAACATGGAAAAGTTTATATACATTTTTCCATTGCATAATAAAACAGTTTTAACCATAACATCCAACAGAATTCACTCCAATGTGTTCCACAAGCCAAAGTAGAGAAGGATAACTTACTGTTCACTCAGTTAATTTACAAGTCTCAAATATATAATTTCATTTGAAACAGGTTTGTTTCTCATAATCATTTAGTTTGAATTCAATTTCATAGAATTTCATCATAAGAATGTATTTGTCACCGGCTCTGAGTAAGAGTAAGAGAAACTAAAATCAGCATGTGTTCCAAATATTTTATCCCAGTGGCTGAAGTATGGTGCAAAGTTCTTGTTGAGTTTCTGATGGTGCACATCATCCTTGCTGGGCCCTCGATAAATACTGAAGGGTATCAGACGAGATGTGGACCAAGGAAAATCATAACCGCAGTGATCCTCCAAGGAACACATAGACATGGAGCACCATAAAGACCCACGTGGTGAGAAGGTGGCATCTCAGCATGACAGGATTCAGGGTGATCCAAAAGCACACTGTGACCAGCTCCCACCCTCCCAGGCATTGTGTAGCCAGAACAAAGGGAGCTGAGTAGCTGTGGTGGATTGCATGGAACGTGATGTACAACCAGTGGTGCAGCAGGTGCCAGATGAAGTACTGGAAGTCAAAGAGCAGAAGGTTTCCCGTCACTCCAGTGATGAGCTCCACTAGGGTTGGGACTTGGTCTGGTAGTGTCACCGGTGGTCTCCATGTCCACTGAGCCACACTTGCAGGAAGCACAAGGAGCATATGGTTATGCAGACTAATGCCAGCACAATGCAATAGCATGGAAGGTGTTGGCCGCCGGCTCGGCTGGATCTTGAACTCTGGACCCATGGCCATCTGTCCCCTATGATGTCACACGCCAGGAAGGGGAGGCAGAACACAAAGTATGAAGACACAGTCAAAACAATGGGGAAAAGAGGAGACCTCAAAGAGTCCCTGTGATTGGGCCTGACACTGTTCCAGAGAGGCTGAAGAGAGGAGTCATTTCCAGGGTCGATTCCCAGGCCTGAAAATATATCTACTACTAGATCCATCCTGCTTTTGTAAAATAAAGAATGTAAATGGTGTTCATTCCCTTGTACTTAACGTGTAATAAATGTGAATGTGGAAGCCAGGTGCATTGACCAATAAAGACTGCTCCTCTCCCTGAATGTCCAATATCAACTAACATGGTGCTAAATTATTTATATTGTAACTCTTTTCATTCTCAGGTTATACAACAGTTAGGGATGTAATGTATATGACCAACCAATGACTTGATTGTTAGTATGTGTGCAGGCCTACGGTAGTATTCCATTACATTTCTCCTTTGATTATTTTCACTAGCAC
This sequence comes from Salvelinus namaycush, assembly GCF_016432855.1. Taxonomy (NCBI): domain Eukaryota; kingdom Metazoa; phylum Chordata; class Actinopteri; order Salmoniformes; family Salmonidae; genus Salvelinus; species Salvelinus namaycush. The sequence continues at coordinate 29,630,685 of NC_052327.1, forward strand.
ACAAAATGCGTTATTATTATACATTAGGTTATTCAATTAATCACAGGTAGAGATTATCCTCAGGTTCTCCTCATTACATTTTTGTTAGTATTGTATGAGTTTTTATGAGTAAAGTCCTACTGTATAAAAAAAATCATGACAGCTGTGATGGAAACAGGAAATGTCTGTACAATTTTATACATTTCCCGACAGATAATTTGTTTGTTCAACATGGTGGGATATTTTTGTGTTGGGGTGAAATTAATTATGCGCAAATATTGATATAATAACCATCATATCGAAGTAAATTTGCTTTGTTGTTTCAGGAGTCGTAGTCGGAGGACCATACAGTTTATTAGGCTAAAGATAAAATACGTTATTATGAACTTCACAGGGTTGTGAAAGTGCAAGGTTCTCTTGGTGCTCCTTTCCAATAAATATCGAGGGTCTTATTCTTGTAATATGATGATCGATGCTTGGTAGAGTTGAAAATGCGATTCCATCCAATTGTTGACACATTTTCATGTGAGTATTCTAGAATCCGCATCTGAAAATAGGCGGATTTTCCCGCCAGTGGCGTGTTTCCACAAAATTGACCCGTTGCGGATAATATCAGTGCATAATGACGTAGTGCACACGAAAATTACTTTTTCGCTTAAGTTTTCATGTACAGAATAAAAATAAAAAGTTCAATGTGTTTCCATCGCATTTTCAACTCTACTAAGCATCGATCATCATGTTACAAGAATAAGACCCTCGATATTTATTGAAAAGGAGCACCAAGAGAACCTTGCACTTTCACAACCCTGTGAAGTTCAGTCTATGCAGCAATTTATGGTGCGAGCTGTGTCCATCTCACTCCATACCAGGAGAGGGCAATAAAGTATAACAATTGTATTCACTGCCCATGCCAGAGGAAGGAAAAACAACGTAAGCCATTAGACTTTGGAAGCAGCTACTGTATCTACTGAATGCAACAAAGTAACATCAGCTTTACTGATACAAACGTATAGCAAATAGCTACATGGAACGTTCACCTGTAAACAGCGTTGAGGTACGTTATTACGTTATTAAAAGATGTAATAGTGTTGTTGGGTTAACTCATTCAAAATAAGTGCCATATTTTGATATTTTAGCTGGTCATGGCTAGAAGGGATGCAGTTATTTGTCAAAGTGACGTTAAGTCGCGTCGAGGATACTTTTTAAATTTTAGATAACACTAACCCCTTTTTTAACCTTATCCCAGTTCTCCTAACCTGCTAAGTAGTCACTGCTGACATTAGCTGCTTCCCATCTAGTCAAAACCATTTAATGTGTGTTATGATTTCGCTAGCTAGTAGTAGTAGGCCTACAGTACAGAAGATGGTCTGAATCTGTCTGAATTACAGTGCATTCGGGAAGTATTCAGACCCCTTCACTTGTTCCACATTTTGTTACGTTACAGCCTTATTCTAAAATTGATTAAATAGAAATGTTTGTCATCAATCTACACACTACCCCATGTTGACAAAGCGAAAACAGAAATACCTTATTTACCTAAGTATTCAGGCCATTTGCTATGAGACTCAGGTGCATCCTGTTTCCATTGATCATCCTTGATGTTTCTACAACTTGATTGGAGTCCACTTGTGGCAAATTCAATTGATTGGACATGATTTGGAAAGGCACACACCTGTCTATATAAGGTCCCACAGTTGGCAGTGCATGTCAGAGCAAAAACCAAGCCGTGAGGTCGAAGGAATTGTCCGTATAGCTCAGAGACAGGATTGTGTCAAGGCACAGATCTGAGGAAGGGTACCAAAACATTTCTGCAACATTGAAGGTCCCCAAGAACACAGTGGCCTCCATCATTCTTAAATGTAAGAAGTTTGGAACCACCAAGACTCTTCCTAGAGCTGGCTGCCCGGCCAAACTGGGCAATCGGGGGAAGGGCGTTGGTCAGGGAGGTGACCAAGAATCTGATGGTCACTCTGACAGAGTTCCTCTGTGAAGATGGGAGAACCTTCCAGAAGGACAAGCATCTCTGCAGCACTCCACCAATCAGGCCTTTATTGTAGAGTGGCCAGACAGAAGCCACTCCTCAGTAAAAGGCACATGACAACCCACTTGGAGTTTGCCAAAAGGCACCTAAAGACTCTCACACCATGAGAAACAAGATTATCTGTTCTGATGAAACCAAGATTGAACTCTTTGGCCTGAATGCCAAGCGTCACATCTGGAGGAAACCAGGCACCACTCATCACCTGGCAAATACCATCCCTACAGTGAAGCATGGTGGTAACCTGCTCAGGACCTCAGACTGCGGCGAAGGTTCACCTTCCAACAGGGCAATGACCCAAAGCACTCAGCCAAGACAAAGCAGGAGTGGCTTTGGGACTTGAACTTGATAGAACATCTCTGGAGATACGTGAAAATAGCTGTGCAGTGACGCTCCCCATCCAACCTGACAGGGCTTGAGAGGATCTGCAGAGAAGAATGGGAGAAACTCCCCAAATACAGGTGTGCCAAGCTTGTAGCATCATACCCAAGAAGGGATATTTCTGTTTTATATTTTTAATACATTTGCAAAAATGTCTAAACCTGTTTTTGCTTTGTCATTATCGGGTATTGTTTGTAGATTGATGAGGGGGGGGAAAACAATTGAATTCATTTTAGAATAAGGCTGTAATATAACAAAATGTGGAAATAGTCAAGGGGTCTGAATACTTTCCAAATGCACTGTATATCTGATGTGACAAACTACATTTCGTATTTTTTTGTTTCAGTGATGGTCTTTTCAGTGTTTCCTACTTTGTACTCCCTGTACGTTTTCATGAATGTCATAACAAGAGTTATTTTCTATAGGTATCACCAGAGAGCAATGGGGATTCTGTCGCCCTGTGTCACAATGAGGAAGAGAGCAGGAATCAACTAGCACATGGTGGCCCTCAAGTCCAGCTGTGTCGTTTCTACTCACAGGGACGGCACTGTAACTTTGGGAGGAAGTGCCGCTTCCTCCATCAAAGAGGAGATTCCACCACCCTCACCCAGGGGAAGGTAGAGAACAGGACAAACCAAAGGTCAGAACAGGAGAACCAAAGAGGGACAGGCCCTCACAGCCACCCTGGAATCACATCGCAGAATCCAGCGATTGACAGCCCTGGAGATGTAGGCCACAGGCTGCCCTCCAAACCAAGGGCTGCTCCAACCAGAGGTGAGAGGGCCAACAATCGCCGGCCCTGTCGCTATTTTCTCTCTGGGTGCTGCACCATGGATGATAGATGTCACTACTGGCACCCACCACAGTTTCCCCTTGTTGACGACCAGCCTGTAGGAGTCGGAGGCAGGCCCAGGGTGCCCCATGCCCCCCCTCCCAGTGCCCTTCAGGTGGTCAAACTGAGTGACCTGACTGACAATATCACCAAACAGCTACGGGACACTGAGATCAAGCAGCTGATAAAGCGTTTTCCTAAAGAACAGCTTATTGTGCAGGAACGGAGCGACGGCCAAGTCACCTTCTACCGAGCCACAGTACAGCCCACTGATCCAGACTGGGTAAACATTGTCTGCATTTTTCCAATCCACAATACAAGGCCTCAAAGGTCATTGTCTTTTATCGTTTCTACTATGATATAGTTTTATGAACATCATAGGAATGTTACAACATGGAAAATTGTGCATAAAAACATGCTGACTCACTCCTTATAATGTTTTTCAGCCTTTTGACTTGAAAGACGTTGACATAATGGTGAGCTTTCCGGAAAAGTACCCACAAGAGGTAAACTCAAATCTTTGACCTACGAATCTCATCTGTTTGATTATAATCCTATTGTGTCTAGAGCTAAGACTTAAGGTGCACATTTTTTTTGTTATTTTTTTCTCCAGGTATTTACATTAGATATACCACTGGACCAGGACTTGCCATCAGTTATGGGAAGGTGAGAGAAACGTTATTTTATTTTCAATGGCTTTACAGTCTAAATACAATAACACTTTCATAAGTTTTGATACATTTTTCTCAATGTGTCCGCCCACATAGACATGTTGTAACACTCATACATATACATATACATACACTGCTCAAAAAAATAAAGGGAACACTTAAACAACACAATGTAACTCCAAGTCTATCACACTTCTGTGATATCAAACTGTCCACTTAGGAAGCAACACTGATTGACAATACATTTCACATGCTGTTGTGCAAATGGAATAGACAAAAGGTGGAAATTATAGGCAATTAGCAAGACACCCCCAATAAAGGAGTGGTTCTGCAGGTGGTGACCACAGACCACTTCTCAGTTCCTATGCTTCCTGGCTGATGTTTTGGTCACTTTTGAATGCTGGCGGTGCTTTCACTCTAGTGGTAGCATGAGACGGAGTCTACAACCCACACAAGTGGCTCAGGTAGTGCAGTTCATCCAGGATGGCACATCAATGCGAGCTGTGGCAAAAAGGTTTGCTGTGTCTGTCAGCGTAGTGTCCAGAGCATGGAGGCGCTACCAGGAGACAGGCCAGTACATCAGGAGACGTGGAGGAGGCCGTAGGAGGGCAACAACCCAGCAGCAGGACCGCTACCTCCACCTTTGTGCAAGGAGGAGCACTGCCAGAGCCCTGCAAAATGACCTCCAGCAGGCCACAAATGTGAAATTATGTGGATATATTGAAGCAACATCTCAAGACATCAGTCAGGAAGTTAAAGCTTGGTCACAAATGGGTCTTCCAAATGGACAATGACCCCAAGCATACTTTCAAAGTTGTGGCAAAATGGCTTAAGGACAACAAAGTCAAGGTATTGGAGTGGCCATCACAAAGCCCCGATCTCAATCCTATAGAAAATTTGTGGGCAGAACTGAAAAAGCGTGTGCGAGCAAGGAGGCCTACCAACCTGACTCGGTTACACCAGCTCTGTCAGGAGGAATGGGCCAAAATTCACCCAACTTATTGTGGGAAGCTTGTGGAAGGCTACCCAAAACGTTTGACCCAAGTTAAACAATTTAAAGGCAATGCTACCAAATACTAATTGAGTGTATGTTAACTTCTGACCAACTGGAAATGTGATGAAAGTAAAATATTAAAAATAAAAGCTGAAATAAATCATTCTCTTTACTACTATTCTGACATTTCACATTCTTAAAATAAGTGGTGATCCTAACTGACCTAAGACAGGGCATTTTTTCTAGGATTAAATGTTAGGAATTGTGAAAACTGAGTTTAAATGTATTTGGCTAAGGTGTGTGTGTGGATATGTCCCTTTTTCAGGACCCTGTCTTTCAAAGATATTTCGTAAAAATCCAAATAACTTCACATATCTTCATTGTAAAGGGTTTAAACACGGTTTCCCATAATTGTTCAATGAACCATAAACAATTAATGAACATGCACCTGTGGAACGGTCGTAAAGGCACTAACAGCTTACAGACGGTAGGCAATTAAGGTCACAGTTATGAAAACTTAGGACACTAAAGAGGCCTTTCTACTGACTCTGAAAAACACCAAAAGAAAGATGCCCAGGGTCCCTGCTCATCTGTGTGAATGTGCCTTAGGCATGCTGCAAGGAGGCATGAGGACTGCAGATGTGGCCAGGGCAATAAATTGCAATGTCCATACTGTGAGACGCCTAAGACAGCGCTACAGGGAGACAGGACGGACAGCTAATCGTCCTTGCAGTGGCAGACCATGTGTAACCACACCTGCACAGGATCGGTACATCAGAACGTCACACCTGCGGGACAGGAATAGGATGGCAACAACAACTGCCCGAGTTACAACAGGAACGCACAATCCCTCCATCAGTGCTCAGACTGTCCGCAATAGGCTGAGAGAGGCTGGACTGAGGGCTTGTAGGCCTGTTGTAAGGCAGGTCCTCACCAGACCTCACCGGCAACAACGTCACCTATGGGCCCAAACCCACCATCGCTAGTCCAGACAGGACTGGCAAAAAGTGCTCTTCGCTGACGAGTCGCGGTTTTGTCTCACCAGAGGTGATGGTCGGGTTCGCGTTTATCGTCGAAGAAATGAGCGTTACACCGAGGCCTGTACTCTGGAGCGGGATCGACTTGGAGGTGGAGGGTCCGTCATGGTCTGGAGCGGTGTGTCACAGCATCATCGGACTGAGCTTATTATTACAGATAAGACATCCTCCTCCCTCATGTGGTACCCTTCCTGCAGGCTCATCCTGACATGACAATGCCACCAAGCCATACTGCTCGTTCTGTGCGTGATTTCCTGCAAGACAGGAATGTCAGTGTTCTGCCATGGCCAGCGAAGAGCCCGGATCTCAATCCCATCGAGCACGTCTGGGACCTGTTGGATTGGAGGGTGAGCGCTTGGGCCATTCCCCCCCAGAAATGTCCGGCAACTCCCAGGTGCCTTGGTGGAAGAGTGGGGTAACATCTCACTGGCAAATCCGGTGTAGTCCATGAGGAGATGCACTGCAGTACTTAATGCAGCTGGTGGCCACACCAGATACTGACTTACTTTTGATTTTGACCCCCCCCCCCCATTTGTTCAGGGACACATTACTCAATTTCTGTTAGTCATATGTCTGTGGAACTTGTTCAGTTTGTCTCAGTTGTTGAATCTTGTTATTTTCATACAAATATTTACAAATGTTAAGTTTGCTGAAAATAAACGCTGTTGACAGTGAGAGGACGTTTTCTTTTTTTGCTGAGTTTATATATCCCAGTAATTGTGGCACAGTGATGCCGAAACGTTGGTGATTAACCCAATAAATTACTGGGAGTTCATATATAGTGTGCACGACTCTCTTTTTTTTAATAGGTTATAGTTTATTCGCTGTTAATCAGCACCTCTACATACAATAATTGTCTCTGGGTGTGCGCCAGCTCATGGTTTTTTATTCACATAGATATGTTGAACAAGCCTCACTGGAATGGCTACAGGCTAAACATGCCACCAATCAGCTGATGGGTAAGGTGGAGCTGCTCTTCCGGCCCTTCCTTCGCTGGTTGGATCGCAGCATGGAAAGACTGTTCACTGAGGGAGCCAGGCAGGTGAGACTGTAGACTGGTATAAAAACAGAGTTCCATTTATGTTAGTCTACTTAGTATGATATCCTTCTGGTAACCTCTGTTTTCCATGAGAGACTGTGGTGATGTTATGAGTTCTCTGTGTTGTATTAGTTTATTTCCTTAAAACTACTTAACAACTTGACAGCAGCGTTCTAATCCTTTCTCTCTTTTAAATCTCTCCTCAGTTGAAAAAAGACATGGAGATAGCAAAGGCTGGAATTCAGTTTGTTCCATACCAGCAGCTCCAGGCAACCGTGTGCAAAGAGCCTGCCGCTGATGACACGCCTGACCCTGTCCTCCACACGGCAACTGATGAGGAGAGCAGAGAAGGAGAAGATGAGGAGTGGAAAAAACAATTGTACCCTGGCTGTGATGATGATGATGATGGTGGTGTTAGTGATGAAGAGGACCAGGGGAATGTGGAGAATATTAAGCTCAGTGAGCCCCGCAGAGGAACAGAGGTGAAGCTGCTTGGCCTGAGGCTGGGAGAGGGCATGGCGACCGTGGTCGCCACACAGATCACTGTGTGTCTGCAGTGCAGCAGGTGAGCAGACAGACTGTCCTCCACTGATGCCATCTACTGTAGCCTACACTGTATCTCACATTTTCCCCTTGGAATATTGCCTATAGGAGGAAAGATTAAACTTATCTGCAGTATTTTTTTTGGTGTTGATGGGACTTGGAGATGTGACATAAGTGTGTGTCTGTCTGGCCTGTGTGTGTTGTTTGCAGGTGTAAGGTGACAGCAGACCTGACTCTAAATGGCAGGAACCCCTGCACGGCCCAGTGTGAGAAGTGTAACGCAGGGATCAGTGCTGCTTTCAGACCCAGCATGCTGCACCACTACAGTGACGTCCTGGGCTATCTGGACCTGGGTACCGCTGCTCCTGTGGACCTGGTCCTGCAGGACTGTGATCTGGTCATTGTCTGCCTCAACTGCTCCAAAGAGGGACCTGTGAAGGTCACCAACACTCTGTTCATTGCTCCATTCTTGTCTTATGATGATGAAAGTATTTATATCTGGGTGAAGTTTTGATCTAAGACGGTCTGTTCTGTTATTTGATTAGTCTGCTTTTGTGTATTATTTTGTCTGCAGAACCTTTTGTATGGCCAGAGCAAGGAGTTCAACTGTCAGCACTGTCACAGCAAACTCAGCATCCTGGTTGACAGCACACGATTCCAGTACATTCCGCCACGCAAAGAGAAAACCGGTCAGAAACAAAGGCCTGTAGTATGATTTTAATGATGAAATATGGAAGAAGGTTAAACAGCTGTTTTGGCTATTCTGTCTGTAATACATAGTTGACTGTACTGTACAGGGCACAGTGACTCTTCACTGACCTATCGGCGTAACATAAGGGACCCTGCCATACAGATGGGGAAACCACTACCGGAGAAGGGATCCTGCAAACACTACAGACAGAGTCATCGCTGGCTCAGGTTCTTAGCCACCTCTTTCCCTTTAACATCATTTTGTGTTGCCAAAGTAAACTTTGCTGGTGAGTGACATCCCATGGGTGTGCTCTCAGGTTCTCATGCTGTGGCCGGGCCTACCCCTGTGACGTGTGTCATGACGAGGACCAGGACCACCCCATGGAGCTGGCTACCAGGATGATCTGTGGTCACTGCTGTAAAGAGCAGGTAAGCTGCCTGGATGGCTAGAGTAGTGCATCTCCATATGCTAACCCTAAACTGCTGTTGTCCTTACTTGTAGCCGTACAGCAATGGGAAGCCCTGTGTCAGCTGTGGAGGCATGATGACGAGAGGAGCCTACACCAGTCACTGGGAGGGAGGACTGGGCTGCAGGAGCAAAGTCAAAATGAGCAGGTACTATACTGTACACGCACGCATACCGATGTCTAAACACATCATCTTACTTTAAAATAAATTGCATTATATTTTTGTTCAAACCTGATGAAATTGTGCATTCATAAATCTATTTTCTCTCATTTACAGAAATGATAAACACAAGTATGCCAGCACAAACAAAACAATTTCACGGAAAGCAGCCAGCGAAAAGAAATAATCAGAGACAACATGTTAACGTTATGGCAGTGGTTGATCAGGCTTGCTCTGTGTGATTCAAGAGCAACCCTTCTATCAATGCATTATTGATTTCTAATAAATCAAGTATTGTAATGTTATCCAGCTGATGTGATTGGTGAGAAGTGTTAACATTGTTGTGAGGATTGAGCCTCGGTCCTGGAGTAGCACTCAGCCTTGTTGCCCTGGTGTGAACATGCAGCAGAACACTCTCCGGCACAGTACAAGTAACCCTGGTGCTTGTGCTCATTGTAATCACAGACACTCCCATTTATGTTTCTTATCTCTGTAACAGCCTCCAAGTGCCTTGTAAAATCAATGCAATGCCCTACATTTACAGTAGACTCTTTAGTGTTGCCACTTTTCCAATTCTCTCACAATTTAACACACTCATCATTTAAGGATGAGTGCTATCCCACTGGGCACAATCGTCAGTTCAACATTTAGTTTTGATTTACATTTGGTTGAGTTGTCAACTAATGCGAATTCAATGTAAAATCAACAAAAAATGCCACTGTGTAATTGGATTTAGGTTTGAAAAAAATACAAAATTCCCTTACTTTGACTTTTTGCCAATCCGATCAGTTTCCCACGTTGATCTATGGGATCAGTGTCCCTAAACCGGGACAGTTGTTGCTCAATATTCAATAGTGTGACTAGAATGACGTTGTAAACAACAGTGACTTAGACATGTCTTATGGCCAGAAAGCTTAAATTCTTGTTCATCTAACTGCGGTGTCCAATTTACAGTAGCTATTACGACAACAAAAATACCATGCTATTGTTTGAGGATAGTGCACAACAACAAAACACATCACGGCAACTGGTTTGATACATTCACCTCTGAAGGTAAATAATGTACTTACATTCAGTAATCTTGCTCTGATTTGTCATCCTGAGGGTCCCAAAGATAGTGTAGTTTTGTTTGAAAAAATGTATTCAAATATAGGAACTGGCTCCACCCCACACTGCTTCCATCTTGTGGACAACATCTAAATTACACCTAAAATCCTATTTGAGTGTATGGCCTTTCTCTTGCTTTTCAAAGATGGAACAAAAAACATTTTTTAAAACACATGTTTTTTGTTTGTATTATCTTTTACCAGATCTAATGTGTTATATTCTCCTACATTCATTTCACATTTCCACTAACGTCAAAGGGTTTCCTTTCAAATGGTATCAAGAATATGCATATCCTTGCTACAGGCAGTTAGATTTGGGCATGTCATTTTTGGCGAAAATTGAAAAAAAGGGGTTGAACCTTTTTAATCATCACATAATTTTTTGTTGTTGAAATGACGTGGAAACGATGATGATTCAACCAGTTTTTACCCAGTGGGATGCAACTGTGTTCTGTTACTCAGAACTGTGTTTTTGTGTCTTTTAGGTGGGCAGGCTAGACAAAATCTTGGGAATTTGACCATGGCATCTGGATAGAATAGCTGTGACAGGTTTGCTTCCTTGACCTTAATTAGGTAGCTCAACAAACAGATTATTAGGTAAGATTACATCAGGTTAGGCTACATAAGGATTAAGTAAGATTACATACGATTGGAATCTGACTAAATGAACTCACTAATCTTCTAAAATAATTTAAGAGCACATAGCCAATGAACAGATGGAAAATAACAGATTTCATGGACTCAACTAATGCTATTGAGAATCAAAATTATGATTGACCATTTTTATATGAATAGGTCACCATGGGGGTCTCGAATTGAAATACAAATATGTAAGAAATGAATGTTGTGGATATTATCAATTAAATAAATTATACTGATTAAGATGCCTTGCAATTCAGTTTGAACTTGATAGGTAGCATGTATAATTAACTCAAGCAGGGACCAACATATCTGTATCTGGTACAATATGACTTACCATTTTGAATGAGCTGATTAACTAACTGGCCTGTTGGGATAAACTGCCAGTGGGAGGACAGTGTTGCAGGCACTAACTTGGAACTGGTCAAGGTCGAAAGGTTTGTGTGTGTGCCGGAAGATTAACAAAATCCACCAGAAAAGGACTTATTGTTGAAATTGTATGCAGAATTTTTTTAAACAAAAAAACAGCTGTCTCATTGATGTGAGAGCCAAGTCCTTAGCTCAGCACTATATAAAGGGAGAATGTCTTCTCTCTGCACATTACAGCCACAGGCATCCAGAGTAACCAGGATGTTGAACATCAGCAAGGTTCAGTTGCCTTTGCAGGTTCCTACCTTCTCCAGATCCTCCGATAGGCTTCTTCAGCCTCTATGGGACTATTTCCTTTTCAACCACTACTTTCTCATCTCCTCTCCCTTCTTCCCTGTCATACTCTGCTTCTCCAGTTACTTCTTCTCCAGTCTCCCCTTTGCTGTACTAGACCTCCTGGGAGACAAGGTCCCCTCCATTCACCACTACAAGATCCAGCAAGAGAGACGTCCAACCATGAGGATGATGGCAAAGAGCTTCGGAAGGGCTGTGTATAACCACTTGATCTTTGTTCTGCCTGCTGTGCTGACTCAGACCTGCTTTATGCCTTCAGTGGTGCTGCCTTCCAGTGCTCTAACTGTGGTAGAGGTTCTCATTGATGGACTTGCTGCCCTTCTTCTTTTTGACACCCAGTACTATATGTGGCACTTTGTGCACCACAAGCATCCACAACTGTATCGGTGGGTCCATGCCATCCACCACGAATACATGGCACCCTTTTCCTGGAACACCCAGCAACTCAGCATTCCAGAACTGATAACCGTGGGATTCTGGAGCAACCTGGACCCCATCCTGCTGAAATGCCACCCTTTTACTACCTGGTGCGTCACCATCTTCAGTATCTGGATGTCAGTGGAGGACCACATAGGCTATGACCTGCCATGGGGTCTCAACCACCTGGTACCATTTGGTCTGTTAGGAGGAGCACCAGCTCATGACATGCACCACCAGAAGCCCAACAGTAACTATGCACCTTTCTTCAGCCACTGGGACAGGCTATTTGGCACTGCCATCCTGCCAGGGAAAATAACTGAGAAAAAAGTTGTGTATTCACTGTAAATAGGACCATTCACTATCATTTTGATTACCCTCATGCTTACATGTTAGAATCAATTTATTTGTTTTTATTAGTAATTTACTGACATCAATTGTATTAAAATGTACTAAACTTTTATACACGTGTAAAGTTTTTCTAAATGGATGAATCATATGACAATATAATGGGTAGAATAAGAGCAAAAGTAATGGTCCTTAGTAATACATAGTCGGAGGGTACAACTATACAGCAAACTCCAAGTTTACCTTTTGCCCCAGAGGATGGAAGCAAACTATTTTTTAAATCACATTTTGTCATGCATGTTCAGTCTGATTCAGCAAATAACATTCTACACCATGCAGCATAAATGTGCTAATTCTTACATAAAAGATTATTTCGGTCTTTGAAGAGGTACAGCTTAGTCAGGATGTTCCTGTTTTCCTCTGGTTAGAAGGGTTTAGGAGATTTCTAATCAACAAATCCACTGTTTGTTTGCCAGGGTCAAGGTTGAAGTACAGGACAAGAACAATTGAGCCAATTAGAGACATAGCTATGTGACAGAACTTGGTTAAACCAAAAATCTAGTATGATATAACTTATAGAGCCATATAAACTGGCATAGCTCTTTGGGTGATCTAAAAAGACAGTTCCAAAGCATCCAAATAAATGGACTCCACTCTTTTATTTATTTTACTAGGCAAATCAGTTAAGAACAAATTCTTATTTTCAATGAGGAACAGTGGGTTAACTGCCTTGTTCAGCAGCAGAAGGACAGATTTTTACCTTGTCAGCTCAAGGATTTGATCTTGCAACCTTTCGGTTACTAGTCCTACACTCAAACCACTAGGCTACCTGCCACCTTATAATGAATTGGTAAGGAGAATAAAATAAATGGACCACTCTACATGAATTGATAAGGTAAGGAGAATAAAATAAATAGACCACTCTACATGAATTGATAAGGAGAATAAAATAAATAGACCACTCTACATGAATTGATAAGGTAAGGAGAATAAAATAAATGTATTATGGCATCCTGTTACTCTGTAGCCTACACCATTTTCAGATCACGTTGGACCTGGAGCGGAAACCTTAATGTCAGGGAGGTACTTATAAGGGAATGGGGACTTTTTTTTAGACTGGGTTAGCACAAAGACTTGTCCACTACCATCTGCGTTTAGTCTGAATAATTGACAGAGTGGATTTTGCTCCAATGTCTCCCTAGGAACAAAGGCAAGGCAATCTGAAAAGCACAGGGTGATGATACAAAGCCTATGGGCTCGCTGGTCATTAATGAGAAACCACTGAGATGGAATAGAACTCCACAAGGAAAACATGTTAGCTTTCTAAATGCTTTAGGAATATTCAAGAAAATAAATGTCAGTGTTGCTCTCATCAAAATTTACATTTTACTCTTTGAAATGAGCCCTTATTTCTCTTAATCTCCTGATTTTGCAATTACAGTAGCATCAGCAGGCATACGATGACATTAATGTAATTGATAAGACAAAGTGTTACAATTAGCAGGCAGCAAAGCCTAACTTGGGAAGTGGTCACACGTCAGGCTAAAACGATGAAGCATCAAACACCTCCGAAATAGTCTCAGCAGTAGGATGGAATTATCCTGCTTACGTCAGGGACCATCAACTCGATTCAGCCGCAGGCCAATTCATTGCACATCCCCACAGACCCACTGCTTGGAGTACTGAAGCCACAAGTGAACTGACATTTTGTATTGTGCTGTATTCTCACTGAAAACAGCTAACAAAATCCCTGACCATCCTATTGTACAGGGTAGTGCATGTTTCAATAAACATTAATCCATGATTCTTTAACTGTCAGTGTATGGTTTTGTATTTTTGTATTATGAATTTAATGGATTACACATTGCACCCACAATGTTATACTAGTATAGAAATGAAAGCAATAATCAATGCGTATTGACAAATATAAAATATTATAAACTAAGAAATTGAGCAGTCATGCAGTGTCACTTTAATCTCTGCTTAGTGTAAAGACTGCTTAGTATACTAAACCAATGGGGAAAACCCCAATTGAAACATCTTGCATTAGCCTCCTAAGGACAAAAATAAACTGGATAAAGAATATTTATACTGCACTAATTAATAGACCGACTGTTACAGATTACCCCAAAAACCTGCCAGACTACTCTGTAATAAGTTTGCAGTCTTATATAATTTTGTGAAACATTAACAGCTAAATATGATCCATTTTGATTCATACCAAAAGGGCAACCTCGATGCAGCCTCTGAAACACATTAAGAGACACACAAAGATACTTAAAATGAAAGTTCTAAACATATCATACAAAGCATTCCCTTAATTTTATTGACCTGAACCAAAGGCGTTAAAATATAAAGTAATCAATGTATACTCTTGTTTAGATACTGTACAAACATGTTAGCAATGTGTCCAATATTCTCTGTCGGGTGCATCTTGGTGTAGCTGATGAACTGGCGTCGTAGTTTCCGGAGCTCTGCCATGTTTAGACTTCTGGTCAGTTCTATGTTTGACATCAGGTTAAGGAAACACAGTGATAAACACTGTTTACAACAATTCTCTGATGTGTCAGAGCTGAAAGCAAGGTTACGGTATCGAATACATTTGGCTTCGGCCCTTTTATGTCCCGAAACCACAATTTGAAGAGATGAATATATGCTTTCAGAAGGCTGTGAAGAAACGTCATCTCTCTGAAGACAATCAATATTCAACTCACATTTTGTAGTTCAAGACTCCACTAGCACTACTTCGCATGTGCTATGTTGTTCAAAGTGAGCTGCAGGGGGAACAACAAAGTACTGGTTTCTGAGTCTGCTTCGGAATCCTGATAAAAGCCAGTCGCCATGCTTCCAATGATTTGGTCCCTGTCTCAAACATCCTATGTGTTTGATGGCGAGACCTTTCTGGTGACTCAGTTTCTGCACCACCAACTGCATCAAATGAAAGATACTCTTTGATGGATATCCATTTATCCACAGCCCCATGCTAAGAGGTCCAGTTATTTGATACAAGATGACTTTAACCCCTGTTGGTGCTAGACTGTTGTGAGGTGGTGATTAAATTAAAAAGAATATGTCCATGAGAGACTGTCAAATAAACAATACATTTTAGAAGGAGGGGGTTATTTGTGAGCAACATGCAAAATGTGGCAAAGGATATCTTTTCTGTAGCTCCTGGAACAGCAATGAGATCCCCTGGAACACTTGTCTTCTGGGAGTTGAGAATTGCCTGGAACAAACAGAAAGAGTCAATATACATTCTTCCAACAGACAGCATTGCAGGCAGTATTTAATAACACAACTGAAGCAATAATGTTGTGCATTAAAAAATAATCAATTCAACAAATGATCCTGAAAGAAAAACAGAGAAACAGAAGAAAACAGCAGGCTCACCATCAACACATCTTGCGTGACTTTGTCCAGCTCATACAAGAAGTTTGTAGATGACAGTGGTTGCTGCAACAGATGGATGAAAAACTTCCCCTAAAACCTGAAACTACCAACTGCATGCAGAAACATTACTTTGTGATTTATGCATGTAAACAAGTTCCTTACACTCTGTGTCGACTGGTTAGGAGGGGGTGCCTTCCTTTTGAAGATGGCATCAGAGATGGCTTCAAATGGAAGTGTGTCTTCTTTCTGAATGGTGAAAAGTGGGCTGTCCCATCTGTTCCTGGAGTCTGGAGTTTCAAATCTCAGCACCAGCGCATCTAGGCTGTGAAAGCAAAAGCAGAACCAAAGATCATGAGTCTGCAAGTCACATTAGCAAATGGAATTTCACTCATGCATCTAATTGAAGCCTATGACATTTTCATTGTGCATATAATTGTGATAATGTAAATGACTAAAATGTAATTGGAAATCAGGGCTCCTGAGTGGCGCAGCGGTCTAAGGCACTGCATCTCTGGCAACCCTAGTTCGATTCCAGGCTGTATCACAACCGGCCGTGATTGGGAGTCCCATAGGGCAGCGCACAATTGGCCCAGCGTTGTCCGGGTTTGGCCGGTGTAGGCTGTCATTGTAATTAAGAATTTGTTCTTAACTGACTTGCTTAGTTAAATAAAGGTTACAAATACAATGTACTGATATGAGATTGTGATTTATTTTATTGATTATGTATTTCTTTCTTTCCTTTTGTTTCCATAAAAACCTATTTGGGGACAGGTGTTGAAAATTTGCGTAAACTACAAAACACTATAGTGCAATGCATCAGACAATTGTTTATTCAATTTGTCAATGTGTTTCGCTACCAAATAGAAATACATTAAATGTTGCCAATTTAGGCAATAACACAACATGAGCAAGAATTAGGCACCAATGGTATCTTAAAACGTTTTCAAAAAGTAGTCTGAATTTGTTAAAATGTGGAGATGGCTATGTTGTTTAGACATACAATGACTCATTGAGAACAAGGCGGGTCTTTGAGCAGTACTGTCTTTAGCTCTTATAAATCCTGTGAGCAAAAAAAAAATTGTCCAAGGGAAAGTAACTTGGTCTACTTACATCTCCTGAGTGTACTGCTCTTCAACATCCCTTTCTGTGTTCCATGTTGAGCTCACTTCGGCTGACGTCAAACAGTAAACCTTCATGAATAAATATGGTACAATTAAGAGGTAAATCTCAGTGTCACCGAGAAAACAAATCTCATGAATTAAAGAAAGCATATTTTGATTGGTAGCGTACACATAAACTACATAAGCACTGTACGCCATGGTGCTCCTAAATTTGAAACAGAGTGCAAACTCCACCCACCCATAATGGCTAGTCTACCCCAAGGGGTATCATGCACAGCCACTGTTAAAATCATGTTTTCCATCAACAACATATCACATACCAGACAGTGAGGCGTCTGTGTGTGTTTGATCAGACAAAAAAGTTCATATCTGTAACCTAATGGATTACAATAGAAGAAACACAAATTTAAAGACGTTTAGGTTAGGTGATATACGTAGAAAGCACCACCCACACACTTTTATTTGCAATATCGATCAAAATCAATTATAAAAAACAAAATGGAGAACATTTACCTTTGATATAGTTCAATGAATCCAGAATTACAATATCCTCTTTGTTGATTCTCCTAATGCAATAAAGCAACATTTTTTATGAATTCTTATCTGTAACTTCAAAATAAATCAAATTTGATTCTGGAAATAGAGGCAGCAACTTTACACAATCTATGAGCAGTACACTCACCTCTCTGCTTCAGCTCTTAGAGATCCTCTTACATTTTTCTCATTCTGAGAATCTGTGACACATATCAACAATGTTAATATGTGAGCTGGAACTACAATCAATATCCTATTTATTGGCTATTGCTTCACTGTTGTTAATACATAAGGGGAGGAATTTATGGGGAAATATTGGCACATGCTGCGTTCACGTGCTAGTTGGAACTAGGAAACTCAGAAATGTCCGAAGTGGTAACTGGTTGTAGACTGAACATAAATATAAACACAACATGTCAAGTGTTGGTCACATGTTTCATGAGCTGAAGTAAAAATCACAGAAATGTTCCATACACACAAAAAGCTTATTTCTCTCAAATTTTGTGCACAAATTTGTTTACATCCCCGTTAGTGAGCATTTTTCCTTTATCAAGATAATCCATCCGCCTGACAGGTGAGGCATATCAAGAAGCTGATTAAACAGCATGATCCTTACACACGTGCACCTTGTGATGGGGACAATAAAAGGCCACTAAAATGTGCAGTTGTCATACACAACGCCACAGATGTCTCAAGTTGAGGGAGCGTGCAATTGCCATGCTGATTGCAGGAATGTCCACCAGAGTTGGTGCCAGAGAATTGAATGTTAATTTCTCTACCATAAGCTGCCTCCAACATTGTTTTAGAAAATTTGGCAGTACGTTCAACGGCATCACAACCGCAGACTGCATGTTACCACGCCAGCCCAGGACCTCCACATCCTGCTTCTTCATCTGCAGGATGGTCATAGACGAGCCACCCGGACAGCTGATGAAACTGTGGGTTTGCACAACCAATGAAATTCTGCACAAACTGTCATAGGAATATCCTCTGCGTGCTCGTCATCCTCAGAGTCTTGACCTGACAGCAGTTTGGCGTCGTAACCTACTTCAATGGACAAATGTTAACCTTTGATGGCCACTGGCATGCTGGAAGTGCGTTCTTCACAGATTTATCCCGGTATCAACCAGGCAGATGGCAGACAGCATCGTGTAGGCGAGCGGTTTGCCCTATGGTGGTTATGGGCAGGCATATACGGACAATGAACACAATTTTATCAATGGCAATTTGAATGCACATTGTCATGCCATCCATTCGCCGCCATCACCTCATGTTTCAGCATGACAATGCATGGCCCCATGCATTGTCATGCAGCTGAAAATGTCCGTTCTTCCATGGCCTGCATACTCAGACATGTCACTCATTGAGCATGTTTTGGATGCCCTGGATCGAAGGGTACGACAGTGTTCCAGCAGCTTCGCACAGCCATTGAAGTAGGACAACATTCCACAGGCCTGATCAACAGTATTGTCGAAGGAGATGTGTCGTGCTGCATGAGGCATATACGTTAGCTATGTTAGAACAGCAAGTTAGAACCACATAACTATAATTAATTATATTTCTATAATCTCGGGAACAGTCGGTACAGAAGGGTGTAGGCTACATGCATGGCAACAGCAACATTGCCCAGAACAAAGTGGTTGGGCAGTGGAGAATGCTGAGGGGAGGACAGCTCACAATGTCTGAAACGGAATGGCATCAAAAACATGGAAACCGTGTATTTGATACCATTCCGCTACAAACATTACCACGAGCCTGTTCTCCTTAATTAAGGTGCCACCAACCTCTTGTGGTTGAAAGGCATATATGAGCTAGCTACTGTTAGCTAGCTAACAACTGTAGCAAGCTAATCAGCTAACTCTCAGCATACCTGCGTATACAACATTCTTCTCAATTCCCAACTTTCCATCTCCTACAATGTGAACCTTTCTTTCTGTATTCTGTTCAAAGTATTCCTGTAATTCCACCGCTCTTCGTGTTTTGCCACTACATGGAAAACCGCACATTACTATGAGCGGCATAATGCTAAAAACACATGCAGCTAGCTAGGCATAAACCCGGAAGTAGTATCCGGAAGTTATAACCACAGCCAGCCAACTCCATAAAGTAAAAAAATATAAATATTTCTACAAAGTATCTTCTTAAAACCTGATAAAACCTAACTGAAATCACACTGCTAACCATATGCCTAAACCTAACCTTAAATTAAGACAAAAAAAGCGAATTTTTGTTTTCGATCATTTTTACGACAGCAATTTTGACTTTGTGGCTGTTCTATCTAGTGGAAACCATTGGTTAGTTGTTTTTTCTCGCCTTCCACAATCTTGGGTGTGAAGCCGGGGGTGAATGTATAGTCGGTCAGGTATGGCGTCCGGGTGTTGTGCCTAAAAGCTCCCCCTTCGCGTGAAGGCGCACGCCTGCAAAAGAAATAGCGGTGGTACGCCATACCGGTAAAACATGAGCCTGTCACAATCATTCAAACAAAATGTCAAGACAACTGGGCTATAGCACCATTATTTATGCTTATCATTAGGCTACCTTATGTCAGAGAAATGAGCAAATGGACTTAACTGGTGATATAGCTTAAACTCCAAAATCCGATGTGGTTCTAAGAGAACATTTACATTTTGTCAAGGCAGAGATGATTGGCAGACACCGAGATGCGCGCGGACAGCAGTGGACGAATACATTCTGTCCTAATGACAATCTCGAAATGTTATTACACTTTTTGGTGTTTTGTATAAAATATGTATCTTTCCATTCACCACTGTTTGGAGGCTGGAAATATGTTGCGAGTGGATGAACGTGTAGCCTAGTAAAGGAGCCATTTGAAGTGACTGTTTGACAATCAGATGAAAACATCATGACTGGTTGTGTTTATGCCAGAATATAAGGTAATACATTTTAAAAGTTAAATTACAAATCTTTACTACTACACCTACAGAGATCCTATTGAATTAAAAGGGATTGTATGTCATTCTATGATTAGGCAACATTTTTGGGGGCGCTTGCACACATAGGAGGTCCCATACTGGGAATAAATTAAATGTGCTTTCATCCATGGTGTGAAATGGAGTGGTAGGCTCGCGATCCAGGTTTCTGGCGCGCCTGACTCATCTATCACTGTCATTACTATACTGAACAAAAATATAAATGCAACATTTTCATTGATTTTACTGAGTTACAGTTAATATGAGGAAATCAGTCAATTGAATTAAATCCTAATCTATGGATTTCACATGACTGGGAATATAGATATGCATCTGTTGGTCACAGATACCTTGAAAAAAAATGGGCCTCACAATGGGCCTCAGGATCTCATCACTGTATTGTTGTGCATTCAAATTTCCATCGATAAAATGCAATTGTGTTCGTAGTTTCATGCAGCACTCTCATCACAACGTTGACATCAGCAAATCGCTCACCCACATGACACCATACACATGGTCTGCCAGTTGTGAAGCTGGTTGGACCTACTGCCAAATTATTTAAAACCACGTTGGAGGTGGCTTATGGTAGAGAAATTAACATTACATTCTCTGGCAACAGTTCTGGTGGACATTCCTGCAGTCAGCATCAGTGCCGGAACTAGAGTTTTACATGGGTTGGCCAAGGCTACTTCAGGGGGTCCATAGACCATGACAGAAAATTTGTGTGTAACCCTAACCTGGCATCTAAGGAGCATGAATGAATCCTATGATTGCTGATTAGAGGTAGAAGTGATAATTCACTTAACCCGGAGTTCTTAAATGTGGTGATAGTGTGATAGTATGGTCCAAAAGGGTTACTTCACTGTAATTATTCAACATACTATGAATAGTCACTGTCTCTACCTCAGAACTGCAGCTCAATTTCTTTCTTTCTCTCACACACACACACACACACACACACACCACACACACACACACACACACACACACACACACACACACACACACACACACACACACACACACACACACACACACACACACACACACACACACACACACACACAGTACTCACATACTGGAGAGACTTGGGTCACTCTGTTTTCATGAATATATAATCTGGGTCTATAAGTGTTGAACATCCAAAGTATTTTAAGAAAATAAAGCTCAAGCACCAAGGAGATAAGATAGCATTTGTGTGTTACATAAATTGCATTGTTTATTTACAAAAAAACACACTGCAATTTGACATGCCAGGCATAAAAAATATAAATAATTTTGGTGCCCATCAATATTACAAACTTACAGTATCATATTTATGCTCATATATATTATGTTAACTAATAGCAAAGAAACGTTTTGGAATTGGCCTAATCAAGACCAAATTAAATCTGTGTGACATGATACCCTTTGGATTATCATTTTAGAATGTCAGTGTCCTAGCTAGTACACAGTGCAGGTTTTAACCATGACCAGAGGGACCGGTTAAGTTCCAAATGATCCTAGGTAGATTTAAAACAGCATTATTCTGCAGTTCTGGTGAGAACTGGCAAAATGTTTCACAAACTCATCCATGTTGAGGGAGCGTGCCCTCCTTGACTCAACACTGAGAATTCTGAGGTGACTTTACATGTCATCAACCATTGTTGTACTAAGGTGGGATTTAATCAGTTTTAAAGCTGAGAAGCTTCTCTCGCAAGAAGCACTGCTGACTGGTGTAACAATAGAAATCTTACAAAGTAGAAATAGCTCATGGAAGACCTCTTTATAAGGTTCTAGAAACACAACAAAGTCAAGGAGAGTAGACGGTCTGTCCCTTCCACTTTTCTCTCTCCTATCAAGAAGCCGCTTGGTTTGATGACACTCATGTTTGAGGTCCTCTAAATCTGAGGCTCCTCATTCAAGAATGTTGTACTCTTTGGGTTGAAAGACTGGACCCCTTGCATTATCTCACAATTCTTCTTTGAAAAACGCCTCTGCCACTCATCTGTGAGACTGTCAAGCACCTGATAAATGATCGCTCTTTGGAAGCTCTCACCATCACTTTTGTCACTATTTTTCTGTCCTACAGTGCTCATCATCAATGAGTCGTGAAATCTTAAGCTTGTTTTAGGCTGTCTTTTACACACTGTTTGTACACTTTTTTTGCAATGCTCTGCCATCTCTTCAACCTCTTTCCATAGTTCTCCAAAGTAACCCTCACTTCTGTAGTCCTGTAATGTGTCTGTAAGGGCACCTACTAGATCCACAGCCCTTGCTAGGTCAAGAGAGCTTGATTGGAGCATGTCAGAAAGACATTTAGCATCACCAAGCACTTCACAAAAGGTAACCAAAAGCCATATGAAATGTAAATCTATTTGAGAAAGAAGGCCCCTTGCCTCCACTGATCTATCACCACTATTTTCAAGTGTGATATCCTGTAGCACTCTCAGAACTGCTGAAAGACTGTCCCTCAGATTACGGCCATGCCATGTACTGTATCTGCATGCCCACCTTACATCCGTAAGTCTCTGTAGTTCCCTGGGCTGCTGCTGTGGATACAGCTCTTTCTGAACTACAAGTCACTTGAGATGAACGTACGAGCCAGATACAAAGTTATAAAGCTTCTGCAGGAGAGCAAAACAGTGAACTGCCTCAGGCACTGATTTTACAGCATCGACAAGAACCAAATTCAAACAATGTGCATTACAGTGCACAAAAAAATACTAATATTGCACTGTTTTTAATCCGTGCAGACACCAGAATGGTTTCCGCTCATGACGGATGCACCGTCATTGCCTTGCCCCACAAGATTATTTCTGTATTCCAGATCATGTTTTTCAAGGCAATCAATTAACATTTTTGTGAGACCTGCTGCATCTTATCTTTCAGCTGACTGAAAGTGTAAAAAGCTTTCGTGGATGGTCCCGTTGTAATAGTACCTCACAACTTAAGACATTTGTTATTTTTTCTTTAAAATATTTGGTTTCATCTGCAATTACACTAAACTTCACTTTCTTTTACTTCTCTTAATATTTCCATTTGTACCATCTCAGCTAAGCCCTCAAGAACTTTGTTCTGGATTTGGTGTCTTGTGTACTTAGCATTGCCACATTCATAATTTTCTCTATGAGAGGGTCATGCTTTGCTATTTCTTCTAAGATTGTCAAAAAATTACACTTGTTGTGAGAGTCATTAGACTCTCGATGACCTCTGCGCTATATATTGAGTGGCAGTTAATAGGAGCACATCTGTAATTGTTTTAATGTCAGTACAGTTTTCCTCCACTTTCTTTTTCCGGTCCTCATTTCTGACATCTAACATTGATGAGTTGCTGTCAATAGCCCTTTTATGCTGATTCCAAGCATACATAGCATTGATATGATGCTCTGCCTTCGAATGGAGCTTAAACCCAGAATCTTTAAACAGCGCCTTTTTCCAGTTACAAAAACCTGACTGATGTGAAGGCAGATTCAGGTGCATTGGGCAGAGAAAAATGCCTACATGTGAAACAATAAGTAAAATCCTGACTTACAGAATATTCAAGCCATGAATTGTCCTTATACCAGGAGCTGTAGAAAGCCCTTTTCCTAGTACCATGCTGAGTTCTGGGAAATGTTTTCAAACACAGCTGTACAGGACCCTCTTCTCTGGATCTTGAAATGTCTGAAATACACATTAAATAATGTGTCATATCTCTATAGAAATGTATAATTAAGTGATCCACAAGATTAGATACTAACAGCTGCTAACTAAAATGTGTAGTTTAAAGTATAGGCCTACCATTGGGTCCTTTTGGAACAGCATATCTGGTGCTTGATGCAGTTGGGAGGGTCTCGATGACATCTCCTGGCAGCTCTGGCTCACTGTCTTGCTCTGTGTCATCCCTAGATACATCTATTACATTAAAATAACACAAGAACCATTAGTGTATAATCACAATGACAATGCCACAGCCATCAAAAACACACATGAATCAACAACCAACATTTTAAAGTGAGGCTTAATCTGACAAAATAATCTATTACAAACTGAAGCTAAACTTAAATTCTGAACTGTGCATGTGACTGACTGCCTGCTAGATGCTCTGACCTGGTGGTGGTAGACTGAGTCCTTGTGAAGTCTGACCACACTGACTCTGACTAGCCTCAGGTAGGGAGTTGCTCTGGGGTCCAGTGGTGAAGCAAGAGCTGGGGTCTGTTTGCACCTGATCTGCCTGTTTGTGCTTCTTTAAAAAGAAGTCTGATATCTCTCCCTTTCTTTTCATGTTTAATTGTGGTAATATTTTGAGTAACATTAACAGTTTGATAATAACAATTGTTGGTTTTGAGTTCAAGTACGAAAATCTAACTGAGTTAATGGATTTCAAATTGCTGAACGTTAACTTGCTGAATGAACACTGACAGCTGTAGCCTATTAGTTACCGCACATTAGCTAAACATTCGTATACTGTAATTTACGACACTGCACTGTATATGCGTGTATTACTAGAACAGATGTAAACATAATGTTAGGCTAAATTGGGAACCGATCTCTCTTATCTGATTAACTGTCTGTTAATGGAGCCAAAGGTTTAAAGTTAATTTACACAGCGACTCAACTTTCGTAGAAGTTGTTCAGAAAACCTAAACTCGATGCTAAACCTTAAAACTTATTTCAAATATGATGCTTTCGCCAATCGCGAAAATAGCTCGTGAAGCTGTGGAAATATTATCTCTTCTTCTTCTTCTTCTTCTGTATCTCGCAACCATCGTTAATATTCTCTCTTCTTCGTCCTCGATTTGAAAAATGCGTCACCTAACGTCAAAATAAATGCTTATTTCAACAAGAGGTGAAATGAGATGTCAATCAGCATCAAACTGCCAGTAGCGAATTACATTTTAGGGTGGCACCCAGGGTGGCCAATCAGATGTTAGGGGTGTCCAGTGCCAACCTGGACAACCCTCTGGCTCCGCCCCTGGTCAGCATGCCAATTGCTCGATCCCTCAAAACTTGAGACATCTGTGGCATTGTGTTGTGTGACAAAACTACACATTTTAGAGGGGCCTTTTATTGCCCCCAGCACAAGGTGCACCTGTGTAATGATCATGCCGTTTAATCAGTTTCTTGATATGCCAAGTGGATGGATTCTCTTGGCAAAGGAGAAATGCTCTCTAACAGAGATGCAAACAAATTTGTGCACAACATTTGAGGAATAAGCTTTTTGTGTATATGGAAACATTTTCTGGGATCTTTCATATATCAGCTCATGAAACCAACACTTGACATGTTGCGTTCATATTTTTGTTCAGTGTATAACCACAGATGGATAAGGTTTATGTACAATATAATCTTTGGTATAACTTAACATCACACATCATTGATAATCAAAGCATTAAGTGATGTGAAGGGGATAAGCTCTAAGGCTGAACAGATTATCCGTTTATAATGTAAAGAAGCGTTGATACATCGATTCATTGCTAAAACAATAAGTGTAGTGGACAGGCTTTATTTCATATGATAAATGTGGGTGATTGTGACCTAAATTGCCTCAAAACATGAAACATTTTTGTTATTCAATTTTTATTCAGATATGAGAAGCACTACAAGAGTGTATAATTATGGGGCGAAATATATGTATATATATTACTTTTTAATAAAACAATACATTAGGCTAGTTTAGCTCAGCTTTCCCAAACTTGGTACTGGAGACCCAAAGGGGTGCACGTTCTGGTTTCTGCCCTAGTACTACACGGCTGATTCAAATAATCAAAGCTTGATGATTATTTTAATCAGCTGTGTAGTGCTAGGACAAAAACCAAAACGCGCATCTCTTAGGGTCCTGAGGACCGAGTTTGAGAAACGCTGGTTTAGATGAACATCTTGCGAATGTCGATATGATCACTTTATTGAAATCCTCCATTCATCTTCTTTGTGGGTTGATACCGTACAGGTGTTGCGTGCCCTTTGCCTTCTCAGTTTATTTCTGTTGGTTCAAATGTTGTCCAGTAATTTCATCAGGAAAACCGCCTCCTAACAATTTAACAAATGAAATAAAAATGCATCGTGCTGTTAGGTCTACACGAAATACACAAGGGAAATTACAATGCAGCATGTGCCTGCGACCAATCTGGCATTAGGCTGATATAGGCAGAGACGGTAATTAATGTACTCTCTGTTGGTAGGGTACACAAACATACAGTATAGGCTACTACTTGCACATGAATGTATCATATGGAATGTGATACATGTACAATAAGAACCCAACATCAACATACACCATTCACTTACAGTAGATACCTTAAACCCCTTTTAACTCACCCGATCTAAAGCCCCGTTTCTGCGGAGTCTGTAGAGCCCTTTTCAGCACCTCTTCAATTAACAACTCTGTCAAACTCTCTGCCTTGCGCTCGGGGTTGGCAGACTGAACTCCAAAAGGGATCTTTCCACCCCCAAAGGAAGACTCCAAAAACGAGCTATCCACACTTTTCTTGCCCATGAAATGGCCTAAGGGCAAAATATACATTTTAAAATGTTATCAATACATGACTAATCACAAATAGTAAACGAAATTATTCAGAGTTAGCTCACTAAACTAAACCAACATATTATGGTGATATAACATGACATAAAAATTAAATTGTAAAGTAATAAATTGCTCTAGCCTCAATTTTGAAATTATTGCTAGTGACACTTTCTAAATGACAATAACTTACCAGTTGCCCATAAACTTCCCCTCTGATTTAGCTTGATGTTTGAAACTTTATTTCTAAGTTCATTTAAATTGAGACTCATCGAAGATGTCATACCTATGTATGAGATTAGAACAAAGCAAGAAAGAAGTCCCGATTTGCAGGTCAATGTGCCTCTCGTCATCCTTTTTATAAAACTACAGTATTTGTGTACAGAATATGGTAGGCTACTTGTCAAGGTTAAAACCACCCTTTGCTCTGCTCTTGGGAAATTCGTGCTCTCGTGTCACAGCACCAGCATTTATATGATCACGCGCCGTTTATTGAAATGAGATGAAGTCATTCATTATCAACACCGCTGGCTACTGCTTATTACTTGACTGGGATTGGATTTGGCGCATCATATTGTCCAGTCGGTTGGGGAGACTGGGGGAGATACTAGCCATATTGGTTTGACTGGACTGAGAAAAAAACCTTTTGAAGGGCAAACATATTTTTTTTCTCCAAAACATTGTCATCATAGAAGGGATATCAGCCATACCAGAAGGGATCATTTCAGGACAAAGGATGCTTATGCTGACACGTTCATGTTTATTTGCAGTTATTTGAAGTAAACAAGAATTACAGCAAGGCACAATGGCCGATGCAGGTTGAATATATATGTGATGGATTAAGAAATGCTGCAAATATAAAGGGTTCATTAGCTACTGTGTACATGATGGATTAGTTTACATGTCCATAATATTGTACATATTATCAACAGTACAAAGTTTCTCTTGACAGGCTTTATAAAAACACTGAGATGTGAAGTTTCATAGACACTGCGTTTTAACAGTGGCTCTGTTTCGGATGAACACTGACTATCAGATAACCACTAGAAAATGAACAGTTCATACAGCACTTTAATAGAAAGTTTACAAGATAAGTCAATGTGACTATAAATAATCTCCAAAGTAATTTATAAAATTTAATATTGTGGGAGATAATATACATTGAGAATAATAACAATTAATTTTACATTGCTTGCAACAAAGGTGAAATCTCCCAAAACATCCCAAGTTTAACAATCACTGCCATACACCATGGAGGTAGAAACAGCCGCACAGGTCTCCATCATCAGCTTATTTCAAAATGTTCACATGCACTCAGACATGCTCTAACCCTTTACATTTAAATCACTGCTCGTTTAATTGCCTTAGTACACTGCTGGCAATGAGCCACTTCCAACACCCTGCATTATGTTGCAAAACAGATGCTTTCTCACACTCACCAAAGATAGCAATTAACCAAGAAAAACATCAATGACATCACTAAGACAAGTCACCACTACGTTGACTATAGATATAAGAGCATTTCAAATTAATGAAAGCTCACTTTTACCAAGCTACAAAATCAGTAGTAAAAAAAGGTAATATCTTTTAGCAAGGCATTTAACTCCAACACATGTATTTGATCTCGTAGAAAAGTGCTATTTGGGTAGTTTAGCCGGCTTTCATAATAAATGAATGTGAAACTATTTTTGGTATGGAATGGATATAAAATATATAATCTGTGCTAAATGGTACCTAGGTAAGAGTAAATATTTCAACATACAGCATGATAGAAGTTGTAATACTGTTACATAACATCAGTTTAGCCACGACCTGCTTGAAGCGCCATCTATTATTATGTATTTAATAAGGCCAAAAATATGAAACCAAGCATATGATATGGCTGCCATACACTAAAGCAAAGTCATTATGATATGAAACTAAATATGAGGTAAGCCTGAGGGACGTAACTGATATAACTGGGGTCACTAGAGAATACTGATGAACCAAACCCTGTGCCTTTACAGGTGGGTGTGGTTATGTACCAGAGGCATTTAAAGACATTTAATACAATACAAACCTTGCAAGCTTCAAAGGTAAAAGAAAGTAAATAATTCATGATAATCTTTTCCCAAAATTAATTTAATCTTCTCAATTGATTTGGAACAACTGCCAGTACCAAGGCTTTGAGAAACACAAAAAGCATTTAGTTTAAAGGCAAAATATAAAATAAAAAAGGTACCACTTTAGTGCAGCATGTCAAGCATCTGAAGTTAAACTACTATTACCCAAGGAAATGGAGATCGCAGCTTTTATGAAGTTCAAAATTGCTCTCATTGATTTTATTTTGCCTGCTGATGACACTATCCATGAAACTCTAGGTGAAAGCTGTATGTGGATTTACAGTCAGTCTTACTGCAGGCTCACAGTGCAACCTGGTTGGTACCTCTGTCTGTTGGGGGTCAGATTTAACTAATGGTGGTGGCAAGTCCTCTCTCTCATTCACACCCACTGCTTTCCCCACGTCCTCTTCCTGCTTCTTTCTGCACTCGTACTCCATGTCCATCCTTTCTTTCCTCTCTTCTTCGGGCTCTTTGACTTTGTGCACAATAAACAGGTGTCTGTTGAGAGATAGCTGGGATGCAAAACATAATCCACAGTGCAGGCATTGGGGAGTGTTTTCATCAGTTTTATGCTGAGGTATGTGCTTCTGGAACTGTGTGCCATCCTCTGTGGTGAAGCCACACTTTGAGCAGCGAAACTGATGTTTCAGACGCTTGGCGGGGGAGCCTTCTAGGGCAGCGCCTTCCTGCCCCTCAGACTCCACAGCAGGTCTCTTTGAAACAGGCCCCTGCATATCAAAGTTAAAGATAATTCTTTTTAAAAAGTGTATTTTTTTGACAATGTGTAAAATGCTGAACAAATGAAATATGACAGATCATACATATTGGTATTACTTTTAAAAGAAAAATCACCTCTCCCAAGGCTTTACTGCTATCCAGAGGGGCTGATTTTAACAGACTGAAGTCTGGATTTTTGATCCCATGCATCAAACTGATGTGGTTCTTCAACATGATGTTTGTAGTGAATGTTGTCCTCTCATCTGTGCAATACCTGCACAATAAGAATAAATTATATCATACTAAAAATAGTCAGAAAATGTGGTAACCACCGTTTTGTTTTTACATGTTTGTCCATTTACTGTAGAGCCACCCAGCAGCCAATAAGTGCCAGTTATGCCCCAATCTTTCAGGAAGTAATGTACTGGGCCCAGTTTCCCAAAAGCATCTTAAGGCTATGTTAATCTTAGAACAATAGGATCCTATGGTTCCAAAGATGAACTTAGCCTTAAGATGCTTTTGGGAAACCGGGCCCTGTAATGTAGATTTCAGGATGAAACCCTCACCAGCAGGTAAATGTATTTTTCTTTCCATCGTGGTCATTGCGAATGTGTCTTCTCAAACTTGTAGAGGAATTGAAAGACCTCTCACACTGCCGGCATGGATAACTCTTCAATGACTACAGAATGCACAGAGAGCAGATTTACTTAATTAAGGGTTGAGCTGACTTGGGAATTATTTCATTTCATTAAGGAGCCTGAACGTTGTAAATCCCACATCTGAGGTGGTCCCTAAATTATCATCTGTCCTATAGTATAAATGCTACAGCTAATTTGTTTGAATGCGCAATAAAATTACAAAGTTGATCCTCACCCTCCCATGGCTTTTCTTCATGTGAGAGACATAGGCTTCTCGGTCAGGCAGCCAGTGTAGGCACTCTCCACAGTTCCAGCCAGCATTCTTCAGATTGGGGTTGCTATCTCGAGCGGCCAAGTTGGCCCTTTTTCTGGTTCCATCTGAGTGTTTAATGGGAGTGTTTACCTTTG
Source organism: Salvelinus namaycush (assembly GCF_016432855.1). Classification (NCBI taxonomy): domain Eukaryota; kingdom Metazoa; phylum Chordata; class Actinopteri; order Salmoniformes; family Salmonidae; genus Salvelinus; species Salvelinus namaycush. The sequence continues at coordinate 29,661,070 of NC_052327.1, forward strand.
GCTGGTGGAATCCCGAGGTAACATCTTGGTGCTGTGCAGTCATCTCTGGTGGTTTTGTGCTTTTCTCCACCTCCTCTTTGAAGATTCCTCCATGCACCCCCTGTAATATAGACAGACAGCTTTTAAAAAGACAGAGCTAAAACTTAGCATTATGTGCCCCATTTTATGTCAATGTGACTAGATTGAAGATGAGGATGATGCCATACCTTGAAGTGCTGCATTAACGGCTGCTTTTGGGTGAAGATTGAAGTGCACTCAGGGCACTTGAACACACAGGTAGCACGCTTTTTGGCGTTCTGATAGAAGTGCTGAAGCAATAACTGCTTTTTCTTGAACACTGTCTCACAAGAACACTTGAAGATTAACCTGGAATAGAAAAACAACCCAATTAGAACATAAACAGCATTGAAATCAATCATGTCAAACTTCAAGATGTGTTAGCAAATATGCCCATTTCAGAACATGCATTTAGTTACACAAACTCACTGAGGGGACACTTTGCTGGCATTGTGCTTAGTTGTCAAATGCATTTGACATCCACCAGAAGACTTGAAAGCAACAGGACAGATGGTGCACTTATAGAAGACCTCACAGTGTTTCTCCTCAATGTGACTCTTCTGCACATTAAATGACGTGAAAACCATATCACAATGAAGACACCTAGAAGAAAAAGGATTTACAAAAAGGTGGACAACATTATAAGAATACTTTTGTGTTATGTATCCACTGAGCATATACTTTAGTAATGACTTACTTATAGCCAGCCTTGCGTGCATAGTGAAGACAGTTCTCCTTCACATGCTTCTGTATGTCCACGGAGCGACTCAGCGCACCACACTCAGGGCAGCAATAAGGGGACTTGTGGGCATGAATACGCTGGTGAGCCCGGTAGCTGCACTTGTTGGGTAGCAGCATTGAGCACACCTTACACATCTATATATGACAAAAGAACACAGAGCAAAACATATAGAAATACTCTCATTATTACCTGGCCTATGATACTGAACATTTCAGCAATTATAATTATTTTTTATTACTCACCAGTCCCTCCATTTCTTCTGACAACCTCTGGTAATGGCCTGCGAGACCTTTGTAGTCTGATAGCTGCTTGTTACACTCGAGGCAGCGGAGTCTGTGGCGGATGACTTTGTCTGGATAGAGGGGCATGACTGGTTGGCTTTTAGGTGAGGATAATGGGGGCACATGGGAGCCCACATTCACAGAGGATTCAGTGATCAAGGGTGCAAACATCTGTCCCTCTGCTATGGGCTTCATGGAGAGCTGTGTGCACTGCATCACCACACCTTTGTTCTTATGTTCCCGTGCATGTGCCAGCAGGGCACACTTGTTGAAGAATACCATGGTCTTAGCACAGTGGGTGCAGGCTACTTCAATGTGCACACTCCTCCTGCCATAATGATAAGCAAGACTCCTCTCTACCCCAAAGGAATCCCCACACTCCAGGCAGCAATATCCACGTGGTGGCAAGTTGATGTTGCTCTCAGGTGGTGGGTTTAGGTTGGGTACATATGTGGGTACAGGGTTGACATTATTTAACAGTCTGTTTAAAGTTCCTGCTGCTGTGCTAGGAATGGCAGCACGTGGATTAGGGGCAGCTTTTTTCACTTGGTGTACCAATGGGACAGTGCTGCACACCATAGAAGAGGAAAGTGTGTGTTGTTGGCTCTGTTGATGGGAGGTGGAGCGTGCTGCAACTGAGGCAGCAACACTGTGAGGGACTAGGTTCAGGTTAGCTAAGTGCATTGCCTTGGGAAGCAAGCTTGTATTGGGAGAGTTGCCTGTTTGAACTGATGAAATCCTCTTTTGTGTAGAAGGCCCATGCTGGGCAACTGGCATAGACCTCATAACAGGACTACTTGTATTATGAAAAATAGTTGCGGACTGCATTTGTCCTGGCCTCTTGGAGTACCCCTCTAATTTAGTATCAGCAACCTTTGATGGCAGAGCACCAACTGGTGTACTTTTGATGGGCATATCAACAATAATATCACTTATCACATTATGAGAGGGATAGGGAGACAAACCAGGGTATGCATCCTCAACAATCATACTCTGGGATGGAGAGGACTCAACAGAGTGAACGTCCTCATTTTCTGAATCAGGTACTACACTGGTAACCGTGCGCTGGATTTTCCCAGTCGTGGTTTTAATGGTCTTTATTCTGACCCTCGGTATGGCTGGGGGTGAGCCAGATGCCAGTGCAGGGGATCCCTTGCCACTGCTGTTACTGCAAATGCTTACAGGACTGTCAGGTGGTTTCATTAACCGCTTCACAGCTTCAAGAGGACTCCTGGGACTTTGTGGTGACATGGGCACTTTTGGACTAACCTTTATGGTGTCATCATGAGCCAATGATAAGTCTTGATAGTTTGGTTGTCCACTGGGATCCTTTCTGGCATTTAGAGCCACTAATGCCTCAAGGCATGACGATAGTTTTGATGTTGGAGTTTTGACACATGGATGAGAGGTGGGCATATTAGACGCTGCCACTATATTAACATTACTGCTTGACTCAATATTGTTATGATCATTTGTAGGGATTGCACTACTATGACAATCTCCCTTTTCCTTCTGGTCACTGACATTACTGTCAGGCTTCTCTGTCCTGGTATCCTCTGCTTTGATAGATTCTCTTTTGCTTCTTGGAAGGCTCTCAGGTACGTCACAGTCTACTTCATGGCACTTGTCAAACATGCTGTAAGACAGCTGTTTTTTCTGATTGTCTGACATTGGGGGTTCTGCAGACATAAATATAGAGGCAGCAGGGAAGTAGGGTCTCTCTTGTTTTGGACGGATATCAACTCCATTGCTTCGGCTGTCTTCAGATTCTGGACTAGAGATGGGGCTGAACTGGGAAAAGGACTGTGAGAAGGATGGCGTTCCTTCAAGTTTGTGCTGGACGGGGGTCTTCCCTAAGAGTCCTCTTGAGCCATCCCCATTCAAAGCAGACACAAAAGACTTAGAACCACTGTGGTCTATCTGATGAGACTCCATGGCGGCCCCTGACCCCCTGAAACCATTTTGCAATGGGTGTCCAAAGTGTGGGCCCTCTCTCTCTCCACCACTATCAGACGACTCCTGGCGACTTGTGTTCTTCACTATAACACTGACAGCAGGTACATCAGATGCACCCACAGTTTGATGAACAGATAAGCTGTCATCCATACACATCCCTGTGTGTTTCAGCTGACCTTCTGCCTCATCGTGACTCTCCTGGATGGTCTCTTTGGCATCCAAACTGGTGGCATCGGGGATGTCAAAGGCAGCCAAAAGATCATCAAAATCAGGGGTCTTCATGTCACCCATGTTCAAATGCTTGCAAAACCTGAGTAAAACACAGAGTTAAAACATAAGCACATAAACTTACAAGATATATGGCATATTCCCTGAGGACAGTGACGTTGGAGAGTTCTTTACCATTTGGCTCTTGTTTATGTTTGTTGCTAAAATTCTGCAAGGGTGTCAGTTGGTGTCATTATGGGACGCTCCCTCTGTGCAGATACCTGAGATCAATTAATATGAATTATGTTTACTTTAAAGTGCACTAACTAGCTACCTTGTACTGTTAAACATTTTGGCTCACCAACGTTAGCTAGCTAGCTGTCAAATAACTTCGCCTAGCACTTGACCTAAGTGGCTACTTAGCTAGCTAGCTAACGTTAACAAATCTCCAGCTGGCAAGCTAGCCACAACAAAGTGTAGATTATTGAAGTTTAACGTCAAAATAGATTGCTGGCTATAATATATCTCAGAAAACGTATTGTACTACAAGAGAGCTGTTGAAACCGTAGCTAAATAAAGCGTATATGTGTATACAGAGGCTAGAGTTAGCTGTTAGTTAGCAAGCTAGCTAAAGTAACGTTAGAAGTGTAGTTAGCTCGGATATTTGACACTTGCAGTTCTAACATAGCTAACGTTAACTCAATGACAAGCTAAATCATCTAGCTATGAGGTTAAATATATATTCGACCATATAATGAGTACAAAACAAGAATTCACCTATCTATCGATTAGCTACCGGCGTTGCTGCCATAATTCTCCCCAGGCCTCGTTCTTTTCGGGTGGACTTCTTCCTTTGCAACAAAACAGCTAGCTAGCTTATTGATTGCTTGCTAGATAACCCGCGGGCGCTAACATGTCCTGTTATCTCACGAGCCTGTAGTAAAAATGTATTGATCATTCACAAATTGATGAACTATTGGAAGCTATCAATATGATAGGCTTCAGTAATTGTTATGTGAAAAGGCAGTCCACCCCTTCGTCACCAGACCAGTGTGTTGTGAACAATATTAGCGTGAGCAACAATAGCGGAATCGAGGGATTGCCTTTAAAATAAAAGTCCCCCATTGAAACTGATGCAAACCGATAGAAAACAGTGGAATCATGCCACAATTGGACTATAATATATCATGCTAAACAAGGTTGGAATGTTGTTATATAAATTCAACAAAAGACAATAATTAGTTAATTTGACACAAAAAAGTAAAGAATCAGTTGAAATCGCACTGTTGATGTATTAGACTTCAGAATTGCATTTGGGGCACACAGTGGTGTAATGTAAAAATAATGTAAAGTACTACTTAAGTAGTTTTGGGGGGTATCTGTACTTTACTTTAATATTTTTATTTTTGACAACTTTTAATTTTACTTCACTATATTCCTAAAGAAAAGAATGTACCTTTTACTCCATACGTTTTCCCTGACACCCAAAAGTACTCGATGCATTTTGAATTGTTAGCAGGATGGGAAATATGGTCTAATTAACATAGTTATTGAGATAACATCTCTGGTCATCCCTACTGCCTCTGATCTGGCAGACTCACAAAACACATGCTGCGTTTGTAAATGATTTCTGAGAGTTGGAGCATGCTCCTGGCTATCTGTAAATAAAAAAACTAGAAAATGTGGCCATCTGCTTCGCTAAATACAAGGAATTTGAAATTATTTATACTTGTACTTGTACTTTTACTTTTGATACTTAAGTATATTTTAGTGATTACATTTACTTTGATACTTAAGTACATTACCGGTCAAAAGTTTTAGAACACCTACTCAGTCAAGGGTTTTTCTTTATTTTTACTATTTTATACATTGTAGAGTAATAGTGAACACATCAAAACTATGAAATAACACATATGGAATCATGTAGTAACCAAAAGTGTTAAACAAATCAACATATATTTATATTTGATATTCTTCAAATAGCCACCCTTTACCATGATAACAGCTTTGCACACGCTTGGCATTCTCTCAACCAGCTTCCCCTGGAATGCTTTTCTAACAGTCTTGAAGGAGTTCCTACATATGCTGAGCACTTGTTGACTACTTTTCCTTCACTCTGCCGTCTGACTCATCCCAAACCATCTCAATTTGGTTGAGGTCGAGGGATTGTGCAGGTCAGGTCATCTAATGCAGCGGTCCATCACTCTCCTTCTTGGTAAAATAGCCCTTACACAGCCTGGAGGTGTGTTGGGTCATTGTCCTGTTGAAAAAGAAATGATAGTCCCACTAAGCGCAAAGCAGATGGGATGGCGTATCGCTGCAGAGGGCTGTGGTAGCCATGCTGGTTAAGTGTGCCTTGAATTCTAAATAAATCACAGACAGTGTCACCAGCAAAGCACTGCCACACCATAACACCTCCTCCTCCATACTTTACGGTGGGAAATACACATGCGGAGATCATCCGTTCACCCACACCGCTTCTCACAAAGACACAGCGGTTGGAACCAAAGATCTCCAATTTGGACTCCAGACCAAAGGACACATTTCCACCGGTCCCATGTCCATTGCTCGTGTTTCTTGTCCCAAGCAAGTCTATTGTTCTTATTGGTGTCCTTAAGTAGTGGTTTCTTTGCAGCAATTCGACCATGAAGGCCCGATTCACAGTCTCCTCTGAACAGTTGATGTTGAGATGTGTCTGTTACTTTTACTCTGTGAAGCATTTATTTTGGGCTGCAATTTCTGAGGCTTGTAACTCTAATGAACTTTCGCCTAAAATTTCATACCCAAATCTAACTGCCTGTAGCTCAGGACCTGAAGCAAGGATATGCATATTCTTGATACCATTTGAAAGGAAACACTTTGAAGTTTGTGGAAATGTGAAGTTAATGTAGGAAAATATAATTAGATATGGTAAAACATAATACAAATAAATATTTTTTGACCACTAGATGGCAGCAGTGTATGTGCAAAGTTTTAGACTGATCCAATGAACTATTGTATATCTGTTCAAAATGTTGTATCAACACTGCCCAAATGTGCCTAATTGGTTTATTCATACATTTTCATGTTCATAATTGTGCACTCTCCTCAAACAATATTAAGGTATTATTTCACTGTAATAGCTACTGCAAATTGGACAGTGCAGTTAGATTAACAAGAGTTTAAGCTTTCTGCCCATATCAGATATGTCTATGTCCTGGGAAATGTTTATGTTACTTACAACCTCATGCTAATCACATTAGCCTACGTTAGCTTAACTGTCCCATGGGGGGGGGGGGGGGGGGGGGGGACGACACTGATCCTGTAGAGATTTTAAAGTAACGATGGACTGTCGTTTCTCTTTGCTTATTTGAGCTATTCTTGCCATAATATTGACTTGGTCTTTTACCAAATAGGGCTATCTTCTGTACCCCTCTACCTTGTCACAACACAACTAATTGGCTCAAATTCCACAAATTCACTTTTAAGAAGGCACACCTGTTAATTTAAATGCATTCCAGGTGACTACCTCTCATGAAGCTGGTTGAGAGAATGCAAAGCATGTGCAAAGCTGTCATCAAGACAAAGGGTGGCTATTTGAAGATATATAAAATACATTTTGATTTGTTTAACACCTTTCTGGTTACTACATGATTCCATATGTGTTATTTCATAGTTTTAATGTCTTCACTTATTCGACAATGTATAAAATAGTAAAAATAAAGAAAAACCCTTGACTGAGTAGGTGTTCTACATTTTTTGACCAGTAGTGTATATTTAAAACCCAATACTTTTAGACTTTTACTCAAATAGTATTTTACTGGGTGACTTTTACTTCGGTCATTTTCTATTAAGGCATCTTTACTTTTACTCAAGTATTGCCTTACCTCCTTACTCCATTTGCACACACTGTATATAGATGTTTCTATTGTGTTATTGACTGTACTTTAATCATTGCAATGTGATACAAAAAGCATCACCGGTGTGCTTTAGGACCATACGGACGCCTCAGAATGTTTGGAATGTTCAGGACCTGCCGGACACCGCAGAACGGGCTGACAGTCTGTGTGAAGGCACAGTTTCTAGAAGGCTGGCTGGACCAGCACATGGGAGTTGAGCATAGTTCAATGTGTCTGAGTTGCGCTCTTTCACTGAGTTGTAAAATCAAGCAGAGCAGAAACTGGCTACTCTTTAGTTCACTGATCTTAACAACGAAACTAGTGTTTATTTGCAGTGCTGAGCTAGTATTGTAACTGACATGTAATGTTAGCTAATGTTTCATCCCCTCTCAATTAAGGTGAATTAATTAGCTATGCTAGCTAGTAGCTACCACAGCCAGGTCAGCTCTAGCTTCCAGCTATCTGTCAGATAGAGATATGAGGTGGGTATTATTACTATCTAACAGCTGTTGTTTGTACAGAAATGGTTTGTAGCCTTTGTTTTGTCCTGTTTCAGAAGTAAACTTGGCTAGCTTTCGCCAGTTGATGTACCAGCTAGCGAGAGAGCTGGCCAAAAGATGGCTAACATTAGCTAGAGGGAGAGGGAGAGGGAGAGGGAGAGGGAGAGGGAGGGTTGAAAACAGCAAGTCCGGGATAAGGTATCACGTCCGGTGAACAGGTCAGGATTCCATTGCCACAGGCAGAACAGTTGAAACTGGAGCAGCAGCACGTCAAGGTAGCACGTCTTGTGAACAGGTCAGGCCAGTGTTCCATAGCCACGGGCAAAACAGCAGAAGCTGGATCAGCAGCTGGACCAGGTGGACTGGGGACGGGGACAGCCAGGAGTTATCAGGCCAGGTAGTCCTGAGGCATGGTCCTAGGGCTCAGGTCCTCCGGGAGGGGGGAGAGAGAGAAAGAGATGGGAGAATTAGAGGGAGCATACTTAAGTTCACACAGGACACCAGATAAGACAGGAGAATTTCACCAGATAGGACAGACTGACCCTAGCCCCCCCGGCACATAGACTTTTGCAGCATAGACACTGGAGGCTGAGACAGGGGGAGGTCGGGGGACACTGTGGCCCTGTCCGACGATATCCCGGACAGGTCCAACCAGGCAGGATATAACCCCACCCACTTTGCCAAAGCACAGCCCCCACACCGCTAGAGGTATATCAACATACCACCAATTTACTACCCTGAGACAAGGCTGAGTATAGCCCACGAAGATCTCCTCCACCGCACGAGCCCGAGAGGCCTTGAAACCATCCAGGAAGATCACATCAGTGACTCAACCTACTCAAGTTGAGTATAGCAAAAAAAGCCTGGCACAATGTGACGCACCATTCCTAGGGACTGCATGGAAGAGCGCTGGTAAGCCAGTGACTCAGCCCCCATAATAAGGTCAGAGGCAGAGATTCCCAGTGGAGAGAGGGGAGCCGGCCAGGCAGAGACAGCAAGGGCGGTTCGTCACTCCAGTGCGTTGCCGTTCACCTTCGCACCCCTGGGCCAGACAACACTCAATCATAGGACCCACGGAAGAGATTAATCTTCACTAAAGACTTAAAGGTCGAGACCGAGTCTGCATCCCTCACATGGATAGGCAGACCATTCCATACAAATTGAGCTCTATAGGAGAAAGCCCTGCCTCCAGCTGTGTGCTTAGAAATTCTAGGCACAATAAGGAGGCCTGCATCTTGTGACCGTAGCGTACAGTACGCATGGCTGGACCAAATTGGAGAGATAGGTAGGAGCAAGTCCATGTGTAGGTTAGCAGTAAAACCTTGAAATCAGCCCTAGCCTTAACAGGGAGCCAGTGTAGAGAGGCTAGCACTGGAGTAATATGTTACATTTTTGGGGATTCTAGTCAAGATTTTATCAGCTGTATTTAGCAATAATGAAAGTTTATTTAGTGCTTTATCCGGATAGCTGGAGAGTAGAGAATTACAGTAGTCTAATCTAGAAGTGACAAAAGCATGTATCAGCTTTTCTGCATGATTTATTTGAAGGTCTGTCCTGCTGCGGTGTCGCTGTGTTTATTTGGCTTGAAGGCAATTGTTTGGTTGTGGTCGACTGTGCTCAGAAGGTAGGCCTATGTTTGTTACTTCAGCTGTATCAATGTATGTTTGTTCCCTTTTGACAGAATCCAAATGTGTATTGCTTTGAAAGGTATCACTGTTACATTGTCCTTTGTTTTCACTTTTTTGCCCAATTAGGCCTACTGTGTGGAGAGGCTTTGGGGGTCCAAGCAGATAGAGGAAACCGCTTCATTAATGTGATTGGTTCAAATCAAATCAAATTGTATTTGTCACATGCGCCGAATACAACAGGCGTAGTAGACCTTACAGTGAAATGCTTACTTATAAGCCCTTAACCAACAATGCAGTTTTAAGAAAAATAAGTGTTAAGTAAAAAATAATAATAAAAATAACAAATAATTAAAGAGCAGCAGTAAAATAACAGTAGCGAGGATATATACAGGGGTACCGGTACAGAGTCAATGTGCGGGGGCACAGGTTATTCGAGGTAATTGAGGTAATATGTACATGTAGATAGAGTTAAAGTGACTATGCATAGATAATAAACAGAGAGTAGCAGCAGCATAAAGGGGGGGGGGGGGCAATGCAAATAGTCTGGGTAGTCATTTGATTAGCTGTTCAGGAGTCTTATGGCTTTGGGGTAGAATCTGTTAAGAAGTCTCAGGCACCTAGACTTGGCGCTCTGGTACCGCTTGCCGCACGGTAGCAGAGAGAACAGTCTATTACGAGTGTGGCTGGAATCTTTGACAATTTTTAGGGCCTTCCTCTGACACCGCCTGGTATAGAGGTCCTGGATTGCAGGAAGCTTGGCCCCGGAGTACATGTCCTGGTAATCCGTCTGGCTCTGCGGCCTTGTGAATGTTGACCTGTTTAAAGGTCTTACTGACATCTGCTACGGAGAGCATGATTACACAGTCGTCCAGCTGATGCTCTCATGCATGCTTCAGTGTTGCTTGCCTCGAAGCGAGCATAGAAGTAATTTAGCTTGTATGGTAGGCTCGTGTCACTGGGCAGCTCACGTCTGTGCTTCCCTTTGTAGTATGTAATAGTTTGCATGCCCTGCCACATCCGACGAGTGTCGGAGCAGGTGTAGCAAAGGGTAGCCATTCAATCATAGTCCTGTATTGACGCTTTGCCTGTTTGATGGTTCGTCAGAGGGCATAGCGGAATTTCTTATAAGCTTCTGAGTTAGAGTCCCGCTCCATGAAAGCTGCAGCTCTACCCTTTAGCTCAGTGAGGATGTTGCCTGTAATCCATGGCTTCTGGTTGGGGTATGTACGTACAGTCACTGTGGGGACGACGTCATCAATGCACTTATTGATGAAGCCAGTGACTGATGTGGTGTACTCCTCAATGCCATCGGGAGAATCCCCGGAACATATTCCAGTCTGTGCTAGCAAAACAGTCCAGTAGCTTAGCATCTGCGTCATCTTCCACTTCTTTATTGACCGAGTCACTGGTGCTTCCTGTGTTTAAGTTGATGTATTTGCATTTCTACTCATATTCACTGTTTATTTGTAAATGCAGTGGATAACTGTTCTCTTTCTTTCATCAGAAGTTTTGTTTGTCACTGTTTTTGGTATGTTTTTGTGATCATCAGCTATTTAGCATAGTAGTAGCCTAGTCTCTGTGAAAGCAAAGTTGTAGTCCTATAGGCTTCTTTAGAAAGTGTGAGCCATCCAGTGAAAGTAGATTGATTAACTGAGATCCAAGTCGTCATTTTTATACTCGTGTTAATGTGTTTTACTATCAATCTGTCTCAAACACGCAAATGTAAACCTGAAGCCTTTCATAAACTTTGCCTTTTCTTGGGGGGATTTTGGGGGGATTTTGGATTTTAGCTGGGGGTGTTTGTCTTGGATCTAGGTTGCTGGTGTGTGTTGTGTTCTGGGGCCTGTACTGGCGATGGCAGGTGGGGCAACTTTGTCTCAGAGCATTTCATATTATTTGTACGTAAAGGGTTAAGGGAAGGATTAGCTAGCATGTTCAGTAGTTGTGAAGTAGCTAAAAAGTAGTAAGTAGTTGACAATGTGCTAATTAGCTAAAATGCTAAAGTTGTCCGAGATGAGATTTGAACTCACAACCTTTGGGATGCTAGATGTTTGCGTTATACACCCAGCTCCGAACATTCACCCTCCTTTCGTTTTTGCCTTAAGTAACCATCTGTCTTATGTACCATATCATACCAGTATCTTTGATTTACGTACAGAAAAATACAAAATGCTTTGAGACCAGGTTGGGTGGTGAGGGTGCCAATTGAAAATGGTTTTGAGTAAAATGCAGCTTTACTGTAGCTATTCACTGCTATGAAACCTCACACGTTTTTTAATGCTTTTTGCAATGGATTAACTTCCATTCATTATGTTATGTCTCATGCATGTACATTTATGCTGCTTTCTTGGCCAGGACTCACCTAAAAAATATCAAATCAAATCAAATTTTATTTGTCACATACACATGGTTAGCAGATGTTGATGCGAGTGTAGCGAAATGCTTGTGCTTCTAGTTCCGACCATGCAGTAATATCTAACAAGTAATCTAACAATTTCACAACAACTACCTTATACACACGCAAGTGTAAAGGAATGAATAAGAATATGTACATAAAAATATATATGGATGAGCGATGGCCGAACGGCATAGGCAAGATGCAGTAATGGTATAGAGTACAGTATATACATTTGAGATGAGTAGTGTAGGGTATGTAAACATTATATAAAGTGGCATTGTTTAAAGTGACTAGTGATACATTTATCATATCCAATTTTTTATTATTAAAGTGGCTAGAGATTGAGTCAGTATGTTGGCAGCAGCCACTCAATGTTAGTGATGGCTGTTTAATAGTCTGATGGCCTTGAGATAAAAGCTGTTTTTCAGTCTCTCAGTCCCAGCTTTGATGCACCTGTACTGACCTCGCCTTCTGGATGATAGCGGGCTGAACAGGCAGTGGCTCGGGTGGTTGTTGTCCTTGATGATCTTTTTGGCCTTCCTGTGACATCGGGTGGTGTAGGTGTCCTGGAGGGCAGGTAGTTTGCCCCCGGTGATGCGTTGTGCAGACCTCACTACCCTCTGGAGAGCCTTACGGTTGTGGTCGGAGCAGTTGCCGTACCAAGCGGTGATACAGCCCGACAGGATGCTCTCGATTGTGCATCTGTAAAAGTTTGTGAGTGATTTTGGTGACAAGCCGAATTTCTTCAGCCTCCGGGGGTTGAAGAGGCGCTGCTGCGCATTCTTCACCATGCTGTCTGTGTGGATGGACCATTTCAGTTTGTCCGTGATGTGTACGCTGATGAACTTAAAACTTTCCACCTTCTCCACTACTGTCCCGTCGATGTGGATAGGGGGGTGCACCCTCTGCTGTTTCCTGAAGTCCACGATCATCTCCTTTGTTTTGTTGACACCTGACACCACACTCCGAGGGCCCTCACCTCCTCCCTGTAGGCCGTCTCGTCGTTGTTGGCAATCAAGTCTACCACTGTAGTGTCGTCTGCAAACTTGATGATTGAGTTGGAGGCGTGCATGACCACGGAGTCATGGGTGAACAGGGAGTACAGGAGAGGGCTGAGAACGCACCCTTGTGGGGCCCCAGTGTTGAGGATCAGCGGGGTGGAGATGTTGTTTCCTACCTTCACCACCTGGGGGCGGCCCATCAGGAAGTCCAGGACCCAGTTGCACAGGGCGGGGTCGAGACCCAGGGACTCGAGCTTAATGACGAGTTTGGAGGGTACTATGGTGTTAAATGCTGAGCTTTAGTCGATGAACAGCATTCTATACTGACGCTTAGCTTGTGAAAATATGTAAATCTCTATGTGGCATCTGGTTAGATAAAACATTCATATAAATAATATCTATAGCCTCTGATTGTTTCCTCTAGGTTAAATGGGCCTCGAGTCTTTGGTTTGAATAGATGTTTCAATTGTGTGAAATCTCAGCTGTTTTGAATAGGTCTCTGGATATCCTATCCAGGCTGCTAAAGGCCAGATGATGTAAACAGTGCAGTCTTTGCACATTAATGTATTTCACTGATTCTTTATGAATAACATTATGTTGGTATCTTATGACCAGTTCCTGCTAGGATTTGACTTTCAGTGGATGAACACTAATCAGTCTTATTAAAATTACATATTTTTGAGGGCAAATTTCCATTTTTGATAGCAGAACTGCATTAGACATTAGATGCTAAGCTCCATAACTGCTTCTGTGAACACTTAACACATTGAGCACACCCTGGGCCTCAAAATAGATTGGCAATGGGCAACTGAATTTGCCAGACCAATTCTGATTATTGGAATCTTTTATTACACAAGGTGCTTTTTCTACAATGGCTACTATGTCATAAAATGTTGCTTCTAATACATTAAAAACAGGACTGTTGGAGACTGCAGAAAAATTTGTCAAATCATGCCGTTAGTTAATGTATTGCTTATAAATATATCTATAAACAATACAAGGAAATGGTATGAATCATACGTTATTTACTTGGAATCATTTGCTAAAGGACACTTAGGTGAGACCAAATCAGTGACTCATGACCTTCTCAATTTAATTGCAGCAAAATCCATAAATGTGGTCATTAACACCTGTTAATACATTTCGCTCTGGCGATGTTCACTGGCTATTAAGCCATATTTGAAGACAATGAAATGTGAATCAGCTTACTTTTAAATGACCAGTAATGTATTCTCAATTTCTCATCCTACTCTGGAATGGCTTGAGGGCCAGTTGATTTTTATGCGGTTCAGCTAGATTGTCTACATTTCTTTAGCACTTTGCCACTTTGTCTGATGTCTGAGACTGTTTAAGTTGTGAGCAGTAATGAGTAGAACAAATAGCTGTCATTAGATGCACTCATGGAATTGGTTTTCTCCTTCTCTGCTTCTTTCAAATGTGAGATGTATGTATCCGTCTTTCCAAACAAATTATGAATATTAAAGGGATACTTTGGGATTTTGGTAATGCGATTTATATCTACTTCCCAAGTCAGATGAAGTCGTGGATACCATTTTTGTCTCTGTCCAGTATGAAGGAAGTTAAAGGTAGTTCCGTGTGCCGTAACTAGTGTTAGCGCAATGACTGGAAGTCTATGGGTATCTACTAGCACGCTAAATAGCAATTGTACTAGCACTAGTTAACAACTTCCTTCAAACTGTATACAGAGACATAAAAATGGTATCCACGAGTTAATTGACAAAACCCGGAAGTATCCCTTTAAGTGAGTTGAGTTTGTATAGTTGAAAAACAACTAAACGACCTATTGAAGCCAATAGCATATACGATCTGGACTGCAGTTATAGCACAGAACAATGAGCCAGATATTTCCCGGTTGTATAAGTGTGAATCATCCGGTTGGCGTATCCACTCACTACAAAATATGGTGATAAGAGGAAGCCTAGTGGCCAGCAGTGGGAGAAGATGGAGAGAGATGGATTTTGGCCAACATTATGCACATTTTCTGATTAATGAAACATTTGATCTCAATACAGTTTTCTGTTCCCAAAACTAGAATCTGTTACAAACAGAGTGGACTAAGTTATGTAGTATTTTTTTTTTCAATTGTGTTGTTTAGGAGTGCAATGGCAAATGTAGTTATTGCACATGTGCACTTCAGAGTAGGCGTTCCCTAACAGAAATATACAAACATATGCTATAACGTGCCTATAGGATCTCGCTAGTTCGTGCTTGGCTCTGCCCCCCTCCTTGATTGTTCTGCCCACTATGACTAATTTGTTCCCATTGGACACGACAGGCTGTGGTCTATCTTGGGTTAAGTTATAAAAATCTTTGTCTACACTGTCCATACAAACCAACATAACAGAATTTGTATTGTGCAACACTGGCATCTTGTTTACAGAAGCAAATAGCACTGCGTTTGTGACTTGAAAAAAATAGGCAATCTTTTAGATTACATTTTTAAGTACATATTTGTCTAAAGCTTTTTAAATGTGTCATATTTTTTCAAAGAACACTTTTATGAGACATGTCAAATGTATGTTATGGTTGTACTGGAGAAAAAAAGGTCTAGGTCTGCTGTTTTTCTACTTATGACATAATAACATAGAGGATAGTGTGGAGGGTTTACCAGATAGACGTTCTAGGATAATCCACTATACTGTATGGACTCTTTAGTACAAATTTAACCCTAACAAAGTCAGTTATATCTACTCAACCATTACATATTGGATGTTATTACATGGTTAGGCCTAAGTCTAAAATCGTATCTGTTATTTATTTTTGCTGAATGGGCAAAGTGAAGTATTTGGTTTCCAAAGTAAACAGAATGCCTCTAATCTAATATTTCTTTTAAATGGTCTATCAATAAATCAATCCCAACACTTGCCACATGCATGCCTGCGTCAAGGACTGCCTGAGAAACTGATTAAAGCTTCTCTTGAACTTGTCTGTTAATTAATGATAAGATTTCTCAAGGAGGGCAGTGTATATTTCCCGGCACAGTATTATGCAACATAGCATTCGTCACACAGACTAAGAGCACGCACAATGAGTAAGTTATTGTCATTCCTGTTTTCCTGAATTGAACATTTAAGGAAGTTTTGAATAGAACGTGTGTTTTTGAGGACTGTTTTCCACAAGATGACCATGAGGATAGTGTTTGAATGCTCCCTGGGTGCTAGAATCTCAACGTGTTTCACAGAGGAAATACAGACTTAACCTGTGACGTTTTTGACTCCATTGAGTGTGGTGAACACATTGTTTTTCAAACAGCTGATACAAATGACTAAACATTGCCTCTCTTTTTCAGCGGAAGCCACTGGTACAGCGCTTAAAGTTGTGTCTCATGTTAATGGACTTGGGGTGGTCAATGAGGGATTTGAAACACAGGTATGTAAAGAAAAAATTGCATGCTTACATTTTTCAACATGTACAGTATGTGAATGGATGAATAAACAGACACTTCATTCCTCTCAGGAGGATGACATTTCAGTTAGTAACAGAAGCAGTATCAAAGAGGAGCACTCAAGAAAAGGATTGGGATTATATTTAAGGTATGCCAATCAAACTAAAGGGCTAAAGTTTGTAGTGTTTATTGTGGTGCACACACATCAGCATAACGTTTTGAATGTTGATTCTGAGAAACAGATTTAATCAACACCTCGTTGCAGGGATGTAGAACACAATTACACTACAGTACTTCACAGCAAAAGTTTGACTCAAATCAAAATTTGTTTAGTTTTGTCTCACCCATTCAATAACATGGTGTTATTAGTATCAGTAAATGTTCTGTACATTGTGCAGAGCGAGAGACAAAACAATTTTTCTGCAATGTGTTTATTTGATTGAATTCCAACCTCAGATAATCTTCTTGTCCCTGCTTTTACCTTGAGCTATCCTATTTCATGAAGTCCTCTTCATGTTTATGAACTCATAAGAGAAACCTCCCAATATAAATACAAGGCAGCGTAGTCCATTACCTGACGCCACGTCAAGCTATTGTGCAGAAAAGAAAGACAAGTTGTAATGTCTTCGTTGATTATTAGATAAATATAACAATGGTTGTTTGTAATATGCCGTGGTAACTAACCTGTTCTTTGATTGGTTCTTTAGTAAGGTTTGCAAGCCTATTAATGCCACAGAGGATTACTTTAATGCTCACGCCAAAACCATCAAATGCATTGTACTGGGCTTGCTCGGAGCAGGTATTTTATTTGAATTTAACCCTAACAAATGTACATATTGGGCTTCTAATTTACAAACTCATTGCTAATTATAGGTGTTGCCTTTTGTGCAAATACCAGAAAATAAAACCAGACTGAATGAGAAAATTGTACACTATCCTATGAATTATCCTATGAAAGTGAAATGTTCTAAGAACCAGTCCCCTGACAATTGCTCATCACAACAATGTGATGCTCTTTTGATATTACCTTTGTTTCTATATCACAGGCTATGTGGCATACTTCATCACAGCCTGCATATTAGACTTTGAGAGGGCCATTGCCCTTGTGGTCCTCACCAGTTTGGCAGTTGTCTCCAAAGCCTATGACCTTGTGAAGACATACCATGGAGATAGCATAACCAAATGTTTCATACCAGCTCAAAGATGCTTCAACAATTTCCGGGGATGGATAATAGGGTAAGCAGCTATTTCATATGGACACTTTAAATGGTCTGAGAAAATGAATTAATTTGGTGAGTGTTTTTTTCTCTGTTCTCTGTCTCTGTTTCTCTGTCTGTTGTGGGTTCTTTAGAGTTTTCGTTGTTGCGGTGCTGGTCCTGCTGGTGACTTGGCTCGTTGTGGACACAAGCAAGCGACCAGAGCAGCTCATCTCATTTGGAGGGGTCTGCATGTTCATTCTAGTCATTTTCATCTTCTCAGCCCACAGGACAGAGGTACGCTTAACATCACAGCAAATCGCTCCGATCCCATCACAGGATGAGAGTGGCCAGGCTTTCCCATAATGCATGTCTACCTGTAATAAAACATGATTGGTTATAACCGCTTATCTATGACTGTTTTCTTTAGACTTTGAATTTCCTGTGGTCTTCCTTTGGCCTTGTATGTCTTTTACCAGTTACGCCTAGTAATTCCTTCTATTGACTCACCAATTTATGGAGAATCCCTTGTTAAACAATAATGCATATCCAAACATTGTTTGAAGAGTATGTCAAGGGTGTTTGTTTGTCTCTGTTTCAGGTGGCATGGAGGTCAGTCTTTTGGGGTCTTGGTTTACAATTCTGTATCGGACTGTTTGTCATAAGGACAGAGCCAGGACTCACAGCCTTCCAATGGCTTGGAGAACAAGTGCAGGTATCCTTGTTGCTGAAGTGCTCCTTATCTCCTTATCTTAAAGAAGTAAACCTTGACGACCTGGAAATTGTCCTTGTATCTGGGAGGTCCCTATTTTATGAGGCACAGTGAAATCTCATGGATGGCCCATGAAGCTATTTACAACCACTTTTTTATTTTATTTTTTATTTCACCTTTATTTAACCAGGTAGGCCAGTTGAGAACCAGTTCTCATTTACAACTGTGACCTGGCAGACTCTCTAATCTACAGACTCTAATCTAAAACTGCTATTTTGTCTTAACCATTGATTTGAGACAGTATTATGTAAGTAACAATTGTAGCTAGTTGCATGGAATGACAAACTATGAGCCTCATTGTTGACATGAATACAAATGAGCAGACAATCATCTTTTCCCTCGTTTTTAAAATTTCAGATATTCTTGAACTACACAAAAAACGGGTCATCATTTGTTTTTGGACCACTAGTATCCGACATCTTCGCATTTCAGGTCAGTGAGTAATAGTTCAGTAGATGTACTAGAAACATTTATTTATTTGATAATGAATCCAGGCTTGATCAATATATGTCCCTGTTCCTTCTCCAGGCTTTGCCCATTGTGATATTCTTCAGCAGTGTGATGTCAGTCCTTTATTTCCTTGGGATAATGCAATGGCTCATCATTAAGGTAAGAGACCTTCAAACATTAAGCCCTATATGAAGCTTCTGTGTTAGGTTTGGGCACAGTCATATAGATATGGCTCTAGGTTTGTGTGAGTACTGTATGATTTATGTTTACAAGAAGCCATGTGTTTTCCCCCTTTCAGATCGCATGGGTAATGCAGATAACGATGGGAACCTCACCCACTGAGACCTTGAGTGTTGCAGGCAACATATTTGTTGGACAGGTACATTTGCCTGTTTGTAGTCGAGGGTATTTCAGTTCCTACTTCAATATAAGAATTATTGGAGGATAAATATACTTAAGATAACACCATTGTAGTAATTACACTAAGTGATGTTTACACTTCACAATGTCTTACAAAGTAATATTGATGAGGATTAGGACATACAAAGTTGATTTACTGTTTAACAGATTACATTTTTTGAAAAGTGAGGCGAGCGAATAAAAATAAAATATGACAAAATACAATACAATTTGTAAAAATACTAAACAACCTTAGTAAAACACCTAGTGACCGTACCAAGAGATTTTAGCCTTTTGAAAAAGGGTTTTGGAATGACAGTCACAGGGACCACAGTTTGAGTCCTGGTCAGGGTAACCCCCTAAACATCCCTCGAGAACTCAAGGGGATTTAGCACAAACATGTCTTGGGGGGGGGGGGGGGGGGGGGGGTGGCTAAAGGGGAGTGTGGCGAAGTCAGGTAGGAGACCTGCGCCAACTTCCCGTGCTTACCGTGGAGAGCGAGAGTACGGGCAGACACCGTGTTATGCGGAAAAGCGCACGGTGTCTCCTGTACGTGTGCTTAGCCCGGTGCGGTACTTCCCAGCTCCACGTATCGGCCGGGCTAGAGTGGGCATCGAGCCAGGTGCCATGAAGCCGGCTCAACGCATCTGGTCTCCAGTGCGTCTCCTCGGGCCGGTGTACATGGCACCAGCCTTACGCATGGTGTCCCCGGTTCGCCAGCACAGCCCAGTGCGGGCTATTCCACCTCGCCGCACTGGCCTGGCTACGGGGAGCATTCAACCAGGTAAGGTTGGGCAGGCTTGGTGCTTAAGAGCTCCAGTACGCCTTCACGGTCCGGTATATCCGGTGCCACCTCCTCGCCCCAGCCCTGTACCACCAGTGCCAACACCACGCACCAGGCTTCCTGTGCGTCTTCAGAGCCCTGTTCCTCCTCCACCTACTCGCCCTGTGGTGCGTGTCTCCAGCCCGGTACCACCAGTTCCGGCACCACGCACTAAGCCTCCTGTGCATCTCCAGAGCCCTGTACGTCCTGTTGCTGCTCCCCGCACTAGCCTTGAGGTGCGTGTCCCTAGCCCGGTACCACCAGTGCCAACACCACGCACCAGGCTTCCTGTGCGTCTTCAGAGCCCTGTTCCTCCTCCACCTACTCGCCCTGTGGTGCGTGTCTCCAGCCCGGTACCACCAGTTCCGGCACCACGCACTAAGCCTCCTGTGCATCTCCAGAGCCCTGTACGTCCTGTTGCTGCTCCCCGCACTAGCCTTGAGGTGCGTGTCCCTAGCCCGGTACCACCAGTTCCGGCACCACGCACCAGGCATACTGTGCGCCTCAGCAGGCCAGAGTCTGCCGTCTGCCCAGCGCCGCCTGCGCTGCCCGTCTGCCCAGCGCCGTCTGAGCTGCCGCCTGCGCTGCCCGTCTGCCCAGCGCCGCCTGCGCTGCCCGTCTGCCCAGCGCCGCCTGCCCAGCGCCGCCTGCGCTGCCCGTCTGCCCAGCGCCGTCTGAGCTGCCCGTCTGCCCAGCGCCGTCTGAGCGGCCCGTCTGTCCCGAGCCTTCAAAGCCGCCCGTCTGTCCTGAGCCTTCAAAGCCGCCCATCTGTCCTGAGCCTTCAGAGCCGTCCGTCAGTCAGGAGCCGCTAGAGCCGTCCGTCAGTCAGGAGCCACTAGAGCCGTCTGTCAGTCAGGAGCCGCCAGAGCCGCCCGCCAGTCAGGAGCCGCCAGAGCCGCCCGCCAGTCAGGAGCTGCCAGAGCTGCCCGCCAGTCAGGAGCTGCCAGAGCCGCCCGCCAGACAGGAACCGCCCGCCAGACAGGAGCTGCCAGAGCCGTCAGTCAGCCAGGATCTGCCAGAGCCGTCAGCCAGCCAGGAGCTGCCAGAGCCGTCAGTCAGCCAGGAGCTGCCAGAGCCGTCATTCAGCCAGGACCTGCCAGAGCCGTCAGTCAGCCAGGACCTGCCAGAGTCGTCAGTCAGCCAGGAGCTGCCAGAGCTGCCTGTCACGCCGGCGATGCCGGAATTGCTCCTCAGTCCGGAGCTGCCCCTCAGTCCGGAGCTGCCCCTCAGTCCGGAGCTGCCCCTCCGTCCAGAGGCGCCCATCAGTCCAGTGGGGTTAATTTGGAGGTTCGCCGTTAAGAGGAGGCCACGGAAGCGAGGATTAACTATGGTGGGGTGGGGGCCACGTCCAGCGCCAGAGCCGCCACCGTGGACAGATGCCCACCCAGACCCTCCCCTATAGGTTCAGGTTTTGCGGCCGGAGTCCGCACCTTGGGGGGGTACTGTCAGGTTCCTGACCTTATTTCCTTTGTTTAGTCTTTGTTTAGTTGGTCAGGACGTGAGCTGGGTGGGCATTCTATGTTTTGTGTTTCTATGTTGGGTTTGTTGTTTGGCCTAATATGGTTCTCAATCAGAGGCAGGTGTTTGTCATTGTCTCTGATTGGGAACCATATTAAGGTAGCCTGTTTTCACTGTTTGTTTGTGGGTGATTGTTCCTGTTCGTGTGTTCATCTGTTCTGTGTTCCCATGTTCAGGACTGTAGCATTTTCGGTTCCTTCTGTCAGTTTGTTGTTTTTGTTCGTCGTTTAAATATCCTAATTAAAATATGGATTATCATCACGCTGCATTTTGGTCCTCCTCTCTTTCACCCGAAGACAGCCGTTACAAGAGTGGCCTATGGTGGCGGTGGGGTTATGATATAGGCTGGCATAAGCTACGGACAACGAACGCAATTGGATTTTATCAATGGCAATTTGAATGCACAGAGATACTGTGACGAGATCCTGAGGCCCATTGTCGTACCATTCATCCGCCTCCTTCACCTCATGTTTCAGCATGATAATGCACAGCCCCATGTCGCAAGGATCTGAACACAATTCCTGGAAGCTGAAAATGTCCCAGTTATTCCATAGCCTGCATACTCACCAGACATCACCCATTTAGCATGTTAGGGATGCTCTGGATTGACATGTACAACAGTGTGTTCCAGTTCCCACCAATATCGGGGCAGCAGGTAGCCTAGTGGTTGGAGTATTGGGCCAGTAACTGAAAGGTTGCTAGATCGAATCCCCGGGCTGACAAGGTAAAAATCTGCCATTCTGCCCCTGAACAAGGCAGTTAACCCACAGTTCCCAGGCCGTCATTGTAAATAAGAATTTGTTCTTAACTGACTTGCCTAGTTAAATTAAGGTTAAATAAAAAAATATCCAGCGACAGTCATTGAAGAGGAATGGGACAACATTCTACAGGCCACAATCAACAGCCTGATCAACTCTATTGGAGGAGATGTGATGTGCTACATGAGGCAAATGGTGTTCACACCAGATACTGACTGGTTTTCTGATCCACACACCTACCTTTTACAAAATACTGTATATATCTGTGGCCAAGAGATGCATATCTGTATTCACAGTCATGTGAAATCCATAGATTAGGGCCTAACAAATGTATTTCAATTGACTGATTTCCTTATATGAACTGTAACTCAGTAAAATCTTAACAAATTAACAAATGGTTCATTTGATTCACATAATTCGGTCCACCGTGATTGCTCAAATCATGTGAATCAAGTTATTCATTTGTTTATCGAGAACAGTCATTTTAGGAATCAAATATTTATTTATTTACGTTTTGGATTATGTAGCTGCAAAACTTGTTTTGTAGATACTTCAAGTTGATTTGGGCATTCAATTTATGGGACATTGCAATTCAATTAAACACTTCTAAGGTAAGATAAATATGGCTAAACTAAAAAAGGTACATTTCCTGTAGAAAATGCGTGTGCTTGCTTCAGCTGTTTAAAAATATTTGTATGGTAATCATTCATTTCGTCAAATTCTTTTGTAAATTCATTGATTCAAATGAATCGTTCCAATCATTATTTAAAAAAAAAGTGAAGCGGGGCATCCGTTAAACATTAAATCAACTTTGTTAGGCTTAGTTGATCTATTCACTTGCTGTGTAGAATTCTTTATTAAAGCGTTCCTCTTTATAATGTTTTCTTCATCAGACTGAAGCGCCATTGCTGATTCGCCCCTATTTGATGGACATGACCAAATCTGAAGTGCATGCTGTCATGGTTGGAGGCTTTTCCACCATTGCAGGAAGTGTGATGGGTGCATTCATCTCATTTGGGGTAAGACCAAAGAGTCATCCCTCCAATGCACCCAGTCTTTTTTCTCAGTTAATTCTAATGTGACTGAAATTCATCGTTCTGTGAGATTGAGATTGCTCAATGCCCCACAGATTGATGCATCCTCTCTGATCTCTGCCTCTGTAATGGCTGCCCCATGTGCCTTGGCAATCTCCAAGCTGTCCTATCCGGAGACAGAAGAGAGCAAATTTACATCAGAGGAAAATATCAAAGTGGCTTGTGGGTATGTGTTTTTGTGTTTTGTGTTTGTGTTTGTGTGTATGTGTTTTCCATTCATAGATTTTTTACATTCCCCTGCATTTTGTTGTATATATAATAGACTTTCTGTGGTTGATATTGGGCTGTCTTAACTCCCCAGTGATGAACAGAACATTTTGGAAGCAGCTAGCAGTGGAGCATCTACATCAATAGGCCTTGTTGCTAATATAGCTGCCAACTTGATAGCATTCCTTGCGATACTAGCATTCATCAATGCATCTCTTGGCTGGCTGGGAGGCCTGGTGGGATTTCCCTCTATCACATTTGAGGTATGCTCCAGGCAGCTCCACATACCTTCATCCCATTTCACATTCAAGGATACTTCTGTCTTGACTTGACACCCATGACTAACCCAGTACTTCGTGATGAGTGATGGACATGATTTGGCATTTTTGTATTTAACAGTGTGTGATGCATGGCTGAATAATTGTGCACATCACAAAATAAGATAAGATAATTATTTCAATATGCCTTGGTAAGATGTCCAAATCATCGAAATGTGTAAAATAATTCAGATTAGAATATCTAAAGTTGATACTTTATGGACTGGAAACTATTAACCCCGTTATTGACCCTTGCTCTTGCTGCACTTTGCACCCATAGATAATCTGTTCCTATGTGTTCATGCCTGTGGCCTTCATGATGGGGATACCATTTGAAGAGAGTTTCATAGTAGCAGAACTCATCGGCACCAAGCTCTTCCTCAATGAGTTTCTGGCATATCAGAAGCTATCAGAGTTGAAGACTAACAGAGTCAACGGTCTGGATGAAATGATTGGCGAAGAGAGGCAATGGATCTCAGTGCGTATGCTTTCCCCACTCTTATAATTAGTGTACAAATACTGTATGTGCTTATTGGAAATTATTATGTGCATAAAATCATAAATACTACTGTACATGCATACTGTAGTATTACTGATTATTCCCAAAACGTGGATGTGGACACTGTGGGGGTTCGTTCCTTGTTCCTTGTCAATCATTGGCTCATTGGTGAAATTAGCATTATGACAATAGCTTTAATTAAATCATTCAAAATCCTTTATTAATGCAATTGCAGACAGAAGTTGACAACAGGAACATAGCACGCATGTTTCCGAGTAAGTTCTGCAAAATAGAAAAGGTCCCAAGTTATTTTATTAAACCCAAAGTCCATCCCTAGTGATGTCACTGCATACGTCGTTACCTTCTACTCATCAGACCAAGCCCATGCATACACAGCTATATAAACTTGCAAGAGAGATACAATAGTTCCAGTGTTTTCTAAGGCCTAGGCAGTAAATGTCCACTCCACAAGTTGATTCATTGTGGAATGTCTGACTAGTCTCTTATCTCTTACACTCCCCTGCAGAATTCTGTCTAAGTCACACATTTCTCAGAACGTTTCTTTATAAGAGGCAGAGAGACTAGAAAACAACTGTGGAACAATATTAAACCTATTTAATGAATATATATATATATATTGTTAATCTGTAGTCTAGGACCCTGTACATGTAAGGAGGGAGGGGTCTTATAACCCCTCTCCTTCTATTAATACAAGATAAGCATAATCTATTATTATAATACATCAAACATTTGGTACAGCCCCCATCATGACCCCTAGGTGAACGCCTGACAACACATGTACGTTCCTCCAAATATGTAGGACCTTTGTATTGACCTGTGTACTATGGAAGTGTCTTTGATGCTCTGTAAGTGTATCTTACATTTTAGTCATTTAACAGACACTTTTATCCAGAGCGACTTACAGTTAGAGCATTCATCTTAAGGGCTCCCGATTCGGAGTCCTATAGGGCAGCGCACAATTGGCCCAGCGTCGTCCGGGTTAGGGTTTGGCTGGGGTAGGCCGCCACTGTAAATACGTTTTTTTTCTTAATTGACTTGCCTTGTTAAATAAAGGTTAATTAAAATAAAGATATCTAGGTGAGATAACCACATTACAGTTGTAGCACAATTTAACATACTGAGTTTCCACATTTACAGGTCAGATCAGAGATCATCTGCACTTATGCTCTGTGTGGATTTGCCAATTTCAGCTCACTGGGGATCGTAATTGGAGGCCTTTGTGAGTATAAGATTCCACACTTTGTACCACCTTATCTTTCTCCATGTGTTGCCATCCATCAGAATGTATTTTTAACAATTTCCATATTTTGTGATGTTACTTTATAGCCTCCATATGCCCATCCAGAAGAGCCGACGTCTCCTCTTTAGTATTGAGAGCCCTGTTCACTGGGACCTGTGTGTCTCTGATTAATGCCTGTATTGCAGGTCTGTGCTTATTTTCACTTCAAAACTATTCTTAATATCAGTTTCCTCATCATCTGCCCTCTCCTGGATGTGTCATCTTACATGTTAATTTTTAGATTAGTATGTGCAGGAGTGCAGGAGCATCATGCTTACTTTGTTTCTTTGTGACCTCTCCAGGTATTCTCTTTGTTCCTCCTCTTAACTGTTTGGATGTTTTCGGGACGTCCTTTTTCAACACCACAAATATAGACCTAAAAAACTGCTGTACTGATCTCTTTGGAAGGTAGGTTTGAACAAGTACAACAGTGAAAGAGGGGTTAAGAGCTGGATATAACATGTTTCTCTACAGATCATTCTCCAAATCTAACCTAATACTTTGTTGCAGCACTGTGAACAATGGGACCATCTCATTTGAGGGCTCCTGGAGCACGGTGACCAACGCCACTTTGTACTTTACGAACTGCTGTGATCTCTTTGATTATGCAGTTTGTAACTAGGTCTTCCTGTAAGTCCTTTTATGTGTTAATTACCAGTGAGTAGATCAACTCATTCAGCTCTTTGTATGTACAATATATATTATGTTTCATAACTTTTTTTCACATTTGATTGTATATATTTATACTATAAGTAATGTAGATTAAACTCCATCCAGAGATTCCAAAAGAAGATAAAGCTTGTACAGATAAAACAAGTCCTTTAACAGGTTTTTTATTTCATTTATGATAAATATAGTTCTTTAGTTCTAAAGATTCACTCTTTCATTCAAAGAGTCAGAGAACAGATATATTGGAAATCAATGCATAGAAATGCTTAAATGTGCTAAATAAGGATTGCAAATTGTAAGAGTGGATTATTTGCATTGAGTAAATCAGTAAGTCAAATTCTGCATTGTATCTAAATAAACAGTATGTGAAAATATGAATATGAACGTTTGACATTAATTGTATGTACACTTTTATTTTACAAAATCACAACATAACATACCAGATATTACAGTGTCAGGGACATTCATTTCAGTAGCATTCTGCCAACATATCAAACACTCTTAATCCCTCTTGCACGCTCTCACTCACACACTCACTCACTCACTCACTCACTCACTCACTCACTCACTCACTCACTCACTCACTCACTCACTCACTCACTCACTCACTCACTCACTCACTCACTCACTCACTCACTCACTCACTCACTCACTCACTCACTCACTCACTCACGTACATACTGTACGCTTCAAACTAGTGACAATATCCCCATCCCACCCCTCCCCCAGAAGTGTGAATGTTGAGAATGCATATAATTTTCAATCACAAAAGTCAGCTGGAGGTGAGCTACTGCTTTACTGTGATCATGGGCCAGGTCCAAAGCAGTTTCTACATGGTTCTGATATTATAGCTCTTATTCTTTCACTTTGTGAGTTGACCCATTTAAATGGCACCAAACATGTGCATTCCAAAGTTAAAGCGTTTATTTCAGTAATCCCCTTATTGCTCTTCAACACTCAAGTTCAGTTAAAGAGTCAATCCTTTGAAGAACCAGGTTAAGGGGATCGGTGTACTGTACTGTTCCTTTGAAGAACCAGGTTAAGGGGATCGGTGTACTGTACTGTTCAGACTTAAGCATGTGAACATGTTCATTTCCAATGAACAGATTACAGGATTTGAACAAAGTTCAACAAAAATGAACTGAACTACTAAAACCTGGCAGTTTTCAAAAGGCAAGAAAACATTGGCAAAAAAAGTGCACAAAAACATATTCCCAGTGAAGAGGCAAGAGTAGTGTTGTCTTTGCTCAGTGTTCGGAAGACTGTAATGCGTAGTTTAAGGACATAATACTGCCATAATAGAAACAAGTAGAGCATGCTATACGACCAACAGTAACAAGATCCAATTACTGTTCAACAAAAACAATTTCAATGACCAAGACATATTACATCCCAGATGTACAATGCAGTTGCTGCACTTCACTACCCTTGCATCTGCATCAAGCTATTAGGGCTCTGCTTACGGCCACGGCTTTGTATCCAGCACCATTGTTTCAACCACTTCATAAGTCTCTTCTTTTGAAGAGGACTGTACTGGATGTGTGAGAAAACTGTGTCCCATTTCCTTAGTGCTGGAAGTTTTCTTAAAGGTACTGTACCTCCTCCACTCACTTAAACCATTTCAGCATTAAGCTGGAGAATGGGGAGTATCTTACTACTACTGATGGTTATTGAGAAATTCACAGTAATGTTATATAAACATCCACTAGGGTGACCTATACCCTAGATTTTAACTCATCTCCCTGTTTGTCTCTCCTTCTTGGATTAAGACTTTTCAGGCACAAGCTCTGTAACATTTTGTTCAAGGCCATGCTGGTCGTCCTAGCTTCAACCCAACTAAATACAGCAATGGGTGACAGGAAAACATAAAAAAGCTGAACGTTGGCATGAAAGAAAAGGGAAGCTGCTGTATTCTCTTTGGACGTTGCTACCTCATACCACAACTTTGAGACTCTCCTCCGCCTTGGGTTTGGCTGTGGACTGGTTGTCTTCTGTCTCCCTAGTCTTTCTAGGCACCTTTGGGCTGGAGGTGGCCTTTCTGGTTGTCAAGGGGCTGTTCAGTCCTTTTCTCTGCAGTTGGGGGCTGGATGAGCCCAACTTCCTGTTGAGCTGAGGGCTGGACGAGCCCAACTTCCTGACGAGCAAGGGGCTCCGGGAGCCTTTGATCTTGGGGGGCTGCTGCAGGGTGTTCATGGGCTTCAGGGTTCTCAGGCTGAGGAGCCCACAGTAGTAGTTACACTGATGCTGGGTCAGGAACTGCTCAAACACCTTAGGAGAACCATCCTCTGTAAGGCCTTGATACCTGCAATGCAGAAGTAATTTCATAACTAAGAGTCAGATAAGATGATGTGGACCAACTGGTAAAACATTAACACAGTATAGACCTACTTCAAATAATAGCATCAATAGGTATTTCCATATGACAACCTAAATATATTATTCTGATATTTCAATATACAAACCCCTTTGATTTCGTGACGATTCTAACTTTAGTGATCTTCGGTCCAACACCTGAAAGAAACAAAGTACATGGATCATATTGTTATTTGAACTGACTTTGTTCATCTTTTTCCGTTGAGAATGACCCTGTCTGCTAATCTTTCTTACCCTCCAGCCCAGTAACCAGTAAGTTGCTGTTTGTCCATTGGTGTATCCAATGCTGGAAGGAGCAGCATTTCATTTCCACCTCTGAGGTGGCTCTGGTGATCAGCCTGCCTTTGGCATCCATCATACAGTACTTAAGGAAGATGCCCTTCAGGTCAGCCTCCACAGTGGCGTAAGGGACAGAGTTGGCAGGGCGGTACACCAGATAGAGAGGGCTCACTCTGTGTAAAGATGCAGCAAAACAAAGGTGTTGCCACGTGCAGGGAAAGAATTACATAATCATACTCAGCTGTTTTTTGTCCTCAATTTACTCATACTATTGTGTATTGATAATGATCATTGATAAGTGTATTCATAAAAAAACATGTTTTAATGATCAAAATATACATTGCAGTCATTATATTACTTACTCCAGTGAAAAGCCAAAGTTTTCAATCACCCTCGCTTCAGCTGCAAAGATTTTGCAATACTCTCGAACTGTGTTTTGGATTTTGCACTCCTGGTGAGACAAAATGTGAAGATATGCCATATGCGTTTTCTCTACACTGAGGCTCTTCAATTCAATTGTTACACTAATCAACGCTGGTTATGCATTGGTATGAACCCTGGACTCAGTCTCTGACTTAGTACCTGAATGCTATTATTCGATAACACCACAAGACCAGGGTCATATTCATTATGGCACACTGTAGCAAAATGGTTTGCAACGGAAAACTAAAGTTCAGGTAGTCCCTTCCCTCCCTGTTTCAGTCCATTTTCCTCTGTTTGGTGCCTAATAAATACGACCCAGTAGAGATTACTTCCTATGTTGCAATACCAAACAACAGCTGATCATTTCTGTAAATTTTTTCATGCTTGACACAGAAATGCAGAGTCAGAGCAATACATAACTCTATAGGAGAGCTGTTCTTGTGATGAAATGTACTGTACATACTGTACTGTACAATAAGACTCACTTGCTTAGTAATTTCCATGTTTCTCTCTGCAAGGTTGCTCTCCTGTTTGGTCCCATAGGCGATGGGGCTTTGTAATTTAATGATACAGGTGGTTCCGGACTCAAACACAGGGTCTAGGCCATAGATAACCTTCGCCCTGCAGGCCTTGTGTGCACAGCCCTCTCCCAGGTGGGCCTCCTGTGTCATGATGCGCCCAAAGAACTTCTCCCCCCAGTAGCCTGGGTCTGCTAGGCCTTTGGTGAATAGCATTGGAGTCATTTCCATCTCTTCTCCAACTGTAAAGAACACAATATGAATGTCAGAAGCTCTCCACAGGAGTAGTAACACTGTTAGAATAATTGCCATAAGGTATTCAACAATACAGCAAGCAAATAGAAGTTATTACTGTATAAACCTCTCAGTGCCTGTGAGGCTTACCTTCTAAATCCTCCCGCAGGAAGTACTCTGAAAGTACTGCAGAAGAAGAGAAAACAATCACAAATGGTAACTCATGGAAAAAATTGTTGAAATAATATTGTGTGATTTCAAAATTATGTTCAGTTGACATCACTTACGGTCTACGCTGAGAAGGAAGTCAGTGGAATCTGTCCCAAATTCGTTCTTGATTGAGCAGCCATACACCCCACAATCTCGACTGGATGTCTGGACGATGGCCAACGCCACTTGGCTTTCATCTCCTCCACTGGGAAATAAAGTAAAATAAACAGGTTGACGTGACACAAGGCATACGCTCACGGCCTATTCAAACGCTCACGGCATGTTCAATATCGTATTCACCTCCACAAGAGGTCACTGTGCGACTGAGACTGAGACAGACAGTAGTGCTGCGTGCCGTGCTTGGCGAGGGGAGATTTTGCTGACCCAGCAGCCAATAGCACAGATCTAGACTTTAATGTCCCCTGGTGATTGCGAAATAGAGTGTCTCAGTTTACAGTGGCTGTGTCTGGCCAAAGATTCACCTTGCATCACAGTAGGGCTCAGAGCTGGGTGGACTCCCTGGTCACATGAGCTGGATACCTCTCCGAGTGAGAATGAGAAAATGGCATGACTGTGTGATGGCCACGCTGGTATTATTAAAGGCAGTTCATCTTCACAACATTAGTCCTTCATATATAGCATATGGCCCAGATTAACCAGTCTATTGGGCTATTAATTAATGTTTACAGTATCACTGTATAAAGCAACTGTTTTCAGAGGGCTGGTGTCTAACACTGTAACTACATAATGGCTTTGATCAGGTTGAGTATAAATGAGATTTCACCACTAGATTGTATGGCAAGCAGATACTGTAAACTCTGGGATGGGAGATTGCCTAGAGATTTACCTTCTTTTCACCTCTACTATCTCTTCCTCGTCCCTGTACCACTTGATGGTGGAGTCACTGAGTACGTTGAAGAACTGGCACCAGAGCTTCAAGTGTCCTGAGGCATCTGGGAAAGGCTCTCCCCTGATCTTACGGATAACCTGAGGAGCTGGTGGGAGAGGGAGGGGGGACAACAAGGTAAAGATATACTGTAGATGATACTCTCTAATGTTTTCACTTCCTCCAGTGGAAGCTTCCTGATCAGCCCACCCTGATAGGAGACATATGTCTACTGTACAGTCCCTGAGTTACCAACACCAAGAGATGAGCAAAACAACAATATTGGGTTAATGTAAAACAACTAACTCATTTAAAATCAAACACAATCTCCTACTTTTCCTATTTTATTGTTTTACCTTTGAAGGGGTTCTGCTTCTCCTTCTCAGGAGGTTTGACCTCAGTCTTGGGGCTCTCTGGCTCCTCAGTGCTGATCTCTTTCACAACTTTGGGCACCTCCAGGGTGGCCTTCCTACGGCTCAGAAGAGGGGACCGTCTCTCCAGCGGTGGGGTCTGTGAGCCTGCTGGTGCCTGCAGGAACGCTGCCCTGCGAGCCTGACTGGGTGACATATATGGAGCCTCCTTCTTGACCTGGGTGTCCAGCGGACTACCACCCACACCCAGCGCCACCACTACCCCAACCCCTTCTCCCTCCCTGGGGATGAAGATCTTGCGGCGAGCTCCAGAGGCCAGCTCTTCGGGCGTGGCAGAGCGGATGAGGGTCAGACTGTCCCTTCTTTTCAACCTGGGGCTGCTCTCACAGGACAGGGAGGACGTTGGGGTGTCTCCACCACTCTGCTCCGATACTGCCTTCTCACTGTTAGGAGGGTCATCCACAGTAATGGCAGGGGGAGTCCTTGACGTGAGCCTGCGGAGACTGCTGGGACTCCTGGGGGGTGTTGGGGGTTTGACAGCAAGCCTTTCAATAGGGTTTCTTTCTCTTGGTTCATCGCCAATGATGTAAGACTCTATCCTTGACTCTTTGAGTGGTTTTACTTTTTCAGTTTCAGTAAAACCGATGTCCACAGCTTTTTGTATTGTTGTTACTTCTGTTGGCATTAAGGCTTTATATGACACAGAGGGGATGTTTTCTATCATACTCTGTTCCTTTGTTTCTGTAGTCTGTTTCTGTGGATCACTATGGGTTTTGTCAGACTCATAGGAAGTAACATTTTCAAAATCACTCTTGACCCCCCTGAGCATATCCGTCAATGATTCTGATTCTTTATTCTCATTTTTAGGAAGCTCCTTGCTTTCAGAAATAGGAGGGACCACACGCAGAGGCACACTGGGTGCTTCCTTTGGCTTTCCTCTATCTAAGACGGAGGGCTTGACATGTGGATGTTCATGATCTATTTTCCTGAGTTTACTGTCATCAGTATAGGAAACATTTATTGTAGGAATTAACGTCTTTGTGAGCCACTCATTCTTTATGTTAGTTGACTGCTCTGCCGTAGGTGTTTTTGCCTCTTCAACTGGTTGTGGAACTTCCTGCAATTTCTCTGTTGGTCGGATGATTTCATCATTCCACATACTTTCTTGAGTGGGTGTCACATCTATAACCACTGGGGTAAAAGCTGAGCTATTTTCTGCTATCATTATGCCTGACACATCATTTGCAACATCCTTTTGGAAAATGTCTGGCTCTGATGTAGGTTCATTTGGTGTAATAGGTATCAATGGCTGTGTAGGCTCTTTGACTTCTGCTTCCATAATCTCTATATTTGGTATAATCATTTGCTTTTCTTTTATCTGTTGTTCTGGCACAATTATTTTGATTTCTGGGATTCTAAGAGCAGAATCTACCATTCTAATCTCTGGTACATTTCCAAAGTATCCACCCAGATGAGTGGAATTAGCCTCTGGACTGGTAACTGATGCTGACACTGGTGGCTCAGGGGACACAATGACAGAGCCTTTCACAGGCTGGGTCTCTGAGTGGATCTTAGATTCACCCAGCACTTCCACCTTTATTTCAGTCACCTTTTCTTCTGTTTCAACATGTCTCTCAATAGTGCGGGTCGGCACGTCGTTTCTCTCTAAGTTCACATCCTTTTGCTCAGACGTTTTCTGCACAATAGGTGCCACCTGTTCTTGTATCTTCAGGTTGCCAAATGAACTGTCCACAAAACTTTTCTCCAAAGCAGGAGTATATTCCACTTTTAAGGCACGTTCAAGACTTTCCTCCAAAGCTAAGGTAGAATTCTCTTTTATGTTGAGATAATGGTCCCCCCCTGCCACAGGAGGGCATTCCTCTGGTGTATTTTGACCATCATTCTCTGAACTCTCTGGGAGCAAACTTTTGAAATGGATCTCCTTGTTATGTATCTTCTCTCTATTCTCCTCTAAAACACTCACATTTAAAGTGGGACATGGTTGATTCTCTACTTTGACATCACCTTTCTCTCCTTTCTCCTCAAAAGCACAATAACATTTATCTTGTGTCTCATAGACACTTCCAATGCCCTTCTCATCCACATGCATTACCTTCTCTTTCTCACTTTCTGTGGTTACTGTCATCAGGCCGAGGTTGACTGTGGGTGAGATATTATTGTTAGGAGCACTCCCGCTTTCACCCACACTAGTGCGGTTTGACATATGGAAACCTGCTCCACTGCTGGGGTCTGGGCTCCATGGAGTGTCAGATGGACCCTGTTTGTGTAAATCTTCAGTTTTGGCATCATGTCTTGTCACCTGATCAGTCCCGGAAGAAAACACTTGGATGTTTGGCTCATGTGGGGCTGAGACAACCACATGGGGGACAGGGTCTGCCTGGATCTGGTCCACGGTTGCCTTGAGGCAAAAACAAACAGCTGTTTAGTACCACAAAACATCAACACACTCAAATGGTATTTGGAAATACCTGAACAACACAGTGGCGACCTGTCATTCAGGGCAGGTGGGGCAGAGCCCCATCTGTTTTGAGCCCAACCTGTTTAGCTAAAAAAAAGAAAAAAACATTTTGTTGTTGCCTGTTTTACATGTTATTTTGGCAATAATATGTGTCACATATCAGTTTGCAACAATGTAAAAAATGTATAATTGAGTTAATAAAGCCACGTACAAACATGGTCTCTTTTTTTCTTTCTTGAGAAAGGCCGCTCCAAAATGCTGGTGTTTCAGCCTACAGTAGCTCAGTTCTTTCTGTGGTTGTGGGGCAGCCAGCGGAAAATACGGAGCGTAGGGGTTGGTAATGTTCTCTAGTTGTAGCGTGATTGGCTCAGTGTTCTGTCACTCATGGGGACACTACATCACTGCAAAATTTATGGGGAGAGCTCGAAAATTCAAGCCCCTTGGGTGCTGCCATTGAGCATCGGACCACTTCCGCATTGAGCGAGTCACTGGTACTTCCTGCTTTAGTTTTTGCTTGTAAGCAGGAATCAGGAGGATAGAGCTATGTTCAGATTTGCCAAATGGAGGGCGAGGGAGAGCTTTGTATGTGTCTTTGTGTGTGCAGTAAAGGTGGTCTAGAATTGTCTTTTCTCTGGTTAAACATGTGACATGCTGGTAGAAATGAAGTAAAACGGATTTAAGTTTGCCTGCATTAAAGTCCCCGGCCACTAGGAGCGCCGCTTCTGGATAAGCATTTTCTTGTATGCTTATTGCCTTATACAGCTCAATGAGTGCGGTCTTAGTGCCAGCATCGGTTTGTGGTGGTATATAGACAGCTATGAATAACATAGATAAGAACTCTCTTGGTAGATAGTGGGGTCTACAGCTTATCATGAGGTACTCTACCTCATGTGAGCAATATTTCGAGACTTCTTTAACATTAGACATGTTAAACCAGCCAGCTCTATATTATCCGTGTCGTCGTTCAGCCACAACTCGGTGAATCATAAGATATTACAGTTTTTAATGTCTCGTTGGTAGGATATTCTCGACCGTAGATCATCGAGTTTGTTTTCCATTGATTGCACGTTGGCCAATAGAACCAATGGCATGACAATTTACTCACTCGCCTACGAATCCTAACAAGGCATCCAGACCTTCTCCCTCTGTATCTCCGCCTTTCTTCACGTGAATGACGGGATGTGTACCTGTTCTCCGGAAAGCAGTATATCCTTTGCAACAGACTCGTTAAAGAAAAAATCTTCGTCCAGTTCGAGGTGAGTAATCACTGTTCTGATATCCAGAAGCTCTTTTCGGTCATAAGAGACAGTAGCAGCAACTTTATGTACATAATAAGTTACAAACAATGCGAAAAAACACACAAACTAGCACAGTTGGTTAGGAGCCCGTAAAACAGCAGCCATCCCATCCGGTGCCATTATCAAAGATTAGCTTTTAAAGATGACCACTGATATAATATAAAGCCAGAACATCTAAAGATCCCTATACAGTATCAGAGTTTTCATCATACGTGAACTGTATAACCTTTGTGAACATGTTGTATCAGCAACATGTTGTAACATGTTGTATCCGTTTGACCACAGACAATATATAATTTTTTTCACAACCTTTCAGTTTTCAATGAACTCGCCCTTACCATATTGAGTAGGCTAGAGGTTAGTTGAAACCAAGATTTGGCAAATACAAAGAGTTTTTCATAACTGACAGTTTTGTCTACACAAGATAAGCTAAACAGCTCCTCTTTTTTCCATACAAGGAAACAACCTGTAATCAAACTACTGCTACTGTATTAAATTTGGCAGTATAATCAACAAAATAATCATATGATTTGATGATACAAAGATGCAATAAATTCAAGCATTCTTATATTTTGTTCTGTTTCATGCTTTTCTATTTTGCAGTAATGTACACTGCTCAAAAAAATAAAGGGAACACTAAAATAACACATCCTAGACCTGAATGAATGAAATATTCTTATTAAATACTTTTTTCTTTACATAGTTGAATGTGCTGACAACAAAATCAGAAGCAAATAGCACTGCGTTTGTGACTTGAAAAAAATAGGCAATCTTTTAGATTACATTTTTAAGTACATATTTGTCTAAAGCTTTTTAAATGTGTCATATTTTTTCAAAGAACACTTTTATGAGACATGTCAAATGTATGTTATGGTTGTACTGGAGAAAAAAAGGTCTAGGTCTGCTGTTTTTCTACTTATGACATAATAACATAGAGGATAGTGTGGAGGGTTTACCAGATAGACGTTCTAGGATAATCCACTATACTGTATGGACTCTTTAGTACAAATTTAACCCTAACAAAGTCAGTTATATCTACTCAACCATTACATATTGGATGTTATTACATGGTTAGGCCTAAGTCTAAAATCGTATCTGTTATTTATTTTTGCTGAATGGGCAAAGTGAAGTATTTGGTTTCCAAAGTAAACAGAATGCCTCTAATCTAATATTTCTTTTAAATGGTCTATCAATAAATCAATCCCAACACTTGCCACATGCATGCCTGCGTCAAGGACTGCCTGAGAAACTGATTAAAGCTTCTCTTGAACTTGTCTGTTAATTAATGATAAGATTTCTCAAGGAGGGCAGTGTATATTTCCCGGCACAGTATTATGCAACATAGCATTCGTCACACAGACTAAGAGCACGCACAATGAGTAAGTTATTGTCATTCCTGTTTTCCTGAATTGAACATTTAAGGAAGTTTTGAATAGAACGTGTGTTTTTGAGGACTGTTTTCCACAAGATGACCATGAGGATAGTGTTTGAATGCTCCCTGGGTGCTAGAATCTCAACGTGTTTCACAGAGGAAATACAGACTTAACCTGTGACGTTTTTGACTCCATTGAGTGTGGTGAACACATTGTTTTTCAAACAGCTGATACAAATGACTAAACATTGCCTCTCTTTTTCAGCGGAAGCCACTGGTACAGCGCTTAAAGTTGTGTCTCATGTTAATGGACTTGGGGTGGTCAATGAGGGATTTGAAACACAGGTATGTAAAGAAAAAATTGCATGCTTACATTTTTCAACATGTACAGTATGTGAATGGATGAATAAACAGACACTTCATTCCTCTCAGGAGGATGACATTTCAGTTAGTAACAGAAGCAGTATCAAAGAGGAGCACTCAAGAAAAGGATTGGGATTATATTTAAGGTATGCCAATCAAACTAAAGGGCTAAAGTTTGTAGTGTTTATTGTGGTGCACACACATCAGCATAACGTTTTGAATGTTGATTCTGAGAAACAGATTTAATCAACACCTCGTTGCAGGGATGTAGAACACAATTACACTACAGTACTTCACAGCAAAAGTTTCACTCAAATCAAAATTTGTTTAGTTTTGTCTCACCCATTCAATAACATGGTGTTATTAGTATCAGTAAATGTTCTGTACATTGTGCAGAGCGAGAGACAAAACAATTTTTCTGCAATGTGTTTATTTGATTGAATTCCAACCTCAGATAATCTTCTTGTCCCTGCTTTTACCTTGAGCTATCCTATTTCATGAAGTCCTCTTCATGTTTAT
Organism: Salvelinus namaycush; assembly: GCF_016432855.1. Classification (NCBI taxonomy): domain Eukaryota; kingdom Metazoa; phylum Chordata; class Actinopteri; order Salmoniformes; family Salmonidae; genus Salvelinus; species Salvelinus namaycush. The sequence goes on from NC_052327.1 coordinate 29,698,451, forward strand.
GAACTCATAAGAGAAACCTCCCAATATAAATACAAGGCAGCGTAGTCCATTACCTGACGCCACGTCAAGCTATTGTGCAGAAAAGAAAGACAAGTTGTAATGTCTTCGTTGATTATTAGATAAATATAACAATGGTTGTTTGTAATATGCCGTGGTAACTAACCTGTTCTTTGATTGGTTCTTTAGTAAGGTTTGCAAGCCTATTAATGCCACAGAGGATTACTTTAATGCTCACGCCAAAACCATCAAATGCATTGTACTGGGCTTGCTCGGAGCAGGTATTTTATTTGAATTTAACCCTAACAAATGTACATATTGGGCTTCTAATTTACAAACTCATTGCTAATTATAGGTGTTGCCTTTTGTGCAAATACCAGAAAATAAAACCAGACTGAATGAGAAAATTGTACACTATCCTATGAATTATCCTATGAAAGTGAAATGTTCTAAGAACCAGTCCCCTGACAATTGCTCATCACAACAATGTGATGCTCTTTTGATATTACCTTTGTTTCTATATCACAGGCTATGTGGCATACTTCATCACAGCCTGCATATTGGACTTTGAGAGGGCCATTGCCCTTGTGGTCCTCACCAGTTTGGCAGTTGTCTCCAAAGCCTATGACCTTGTGAAGACATACCATGGAGATAGCATAACCAAATGTTTCATACCAGCTCAAAGATGCTTCAACAATTTCCGGGGATGGATAATAGGGTAAGCAGCTATTTCATATGGACACTTTAAATGGTCTGAGAAAATGAATTAATTTGGTGAGTGTTTTTTTCTCTGTTCTCTGTCTCTGTTTCTCTGTCTGTTGTGGGTTCTTTAGAGTTTTCGTTGTTGCGGTGCTGGTCCTGCTGGTGACTTGGCTCGTTGTGGACACAAGCAAGCGACCAGAGCAGCTCATCTCATTTGGAGGGGTCTGCATGTTCATTCTAGTCATTTTCATCTTCTCAGCCCACAGGACAGAGGTACGCTTAACATCACAGCAAATCGCTCCGATCCCATCACAGGATGAGAGTGGCCAGGCTTTCCCATAATGCATGTCTACCTGTAATAAAACATGATTGGTTATAACCGCTTATCTATGACTGTTTTCTTTAGACTTTGAATTTCCTGTGGTCTTCCTTTGGCCTTGTATGTCTTTTACCAGTTACGCCTAGTAATTCCTTCTATTGACTCACCAATTTATGGAGAATCCCTTGTTAAACAATAATGCATATCCAAACATTGTTTGAAGAGTATGTCAAGGGTGTTTGTTTGTCTCTGTTTCAGGTGGCATGGAGGTCAGTCTTTTGGGGTCTTGGTTTACAATTCTGTATCGGACTGTTTGTCATAAGGACAGAGCCAGGACTCACAGCCTTCCAATGGCTTGGAGAACAAGTGCAGGTATCCTTGTTGCTGAAGTGCTCCTTATCTCCTTATCTTAAAGAAGTAAACCTTGACGACCTGGAAATTGTCCTTGTATCTGGGAGGTCCCTATTTTATGAGGCACAGTGAAATCTCATGGATGGCCCATGAAGCTATTTACAACCACTTTTTTATTTTATTTTTTATTTCACCTTTATTTAACCAGGTAGGCCAGTTGAGAACCAGTTCTCATTTACAACTGCGACCTGGCAGACTCTCTAATCTACAGACTCTAATCTAAAACTGCTATTTTGTCTTAACCATTGATTTGAGACAGTATTATGTAAGTAACAATTGTAGCTAGTTGCATGGAATGACAAACTATGAGCCTCATTGTTGACATGAATACAAATGAGCAGACAATCATCTTTTCCCTCGTTTTTAAAATTTCAGATATTCTTGAACTACACAAAAAACGGGTCATCATTTGTTTTTGGACCACTAGTATCCGACATCTTCGCATTTCAGGTCAGTGAGTAATAGTTCAGTAGATGTACTAGAAACATTTATTTATTTGATAATGAATCCAGGCTTGATCAATATATGTCCCTGTTCCTTCTCCAGGCTTTGCCCATTGTGATATTCTTCAGCAGTGTGATGTCAGTCCTTTATTTCCTTGGGATAATGCAATGGCTCATCATTAAGGTAAGAGACCTTCAAACATTAAGCCCTATATGAAGCTTCTGTGTTAGGTTTGGGCACAGTCATATAGATATGGCTCTAGGTTTGTGTGTGTACTGTATGATTTATGTTTACAAGAAGCCATGTGTTTTCCCCCTTTCAGATCGCATGGGTAATGCAGATAACGATGGGAACCTCACCCACTGAGACCTTGAGTGTTGCAGGCAACATATTTGTTGGACAGGTACATTTGCCTGTTTGTAGTCGAGGGTATTTCAGTTCCTACTTCAATATAAGAATTATTGGAGGATAAATATACTTAAGATAACACCATTGTAGTAATTACACTAAGTGATGTTTACACTTCACAATGTCTTACAAAGTAATATTGATGAGGATTAGGACATACAAAGTTGATTTACTGTTTAACAGATTACATTTTTTGAAAAGTGAGGCGAGCGAATAAAAATAAAATATGACAAAATACAATACAATTTGTAAAAATACTAAACAACCTTAGTAAAACACCTAGTGACCGTACCAAGAGATTTTAGCCTTTTGAAAAAGGGTTTTGGAATGACAGTCACAGGGACCACAGTTTGAGTCCTGGTCAGGGTAACCCCCTAAACATCCCTCGAGAACTCAAGGGGATTTAGCACAAACATGTCTTGGGGGGGGGGGGGGGGGGTGGCTAAAGGGGAGTGTGGCGAAGTCAGGTAGGAGACCTGCGCCAACTTCCCGTGCTTACCGTGGAGAGCGAGAGTACGGGCAGACACCGTGTTATGCGGAAAAGCGCACGGTGTCTCCTGTACGTGTGCTTAGCCCGGTGCGGTACTTCCCAGCTCCACGTATCGGCCGGGCTAGAGTGGGCATCGAGCCAGGTGCCATGAAGCCGGCTCAACGCATCTGGTCTCCAGTGCGTCTCCTCGGGCCGGTGTACATGGCACCAGCCTTACGCATGGTGTCCCCGGTTCGCCAGCACAGCCCAGTGCGGGCTATTCCACCTCGCCGCACTGGCCTGGCTACGGGGAGCATTCAACCAGGTAAGGTTGGGCAGGCTTGGTGCTTAAGAGCTCCAGTACGCCTTCACGGTCCGGTATATCCGGTGCCACCTCCTCGCCCCAGCCCTGTACCACCAGTGCCAACACCACGCACCAGGCTTCCTGTGCGTCTTCAGAGCCCTGTTCCTCCTCCACCTACTCGCCCTGTGGTGCGTGTCTCCAGCCCGGTACCACCAGTTCCGGCACCACGCACTAAGCCTCCTGTGCATCTCCAGAGCCCTGTACGTCCTGTTGCTGCTCCCCGCACTAGCCTTGAGGTGCGTGTCCCTAGCCCGGTACCACCAGTGCCAACACCACGCACCAGGCTTCCTGTGCGTCTTCAGAGCCCTGTTCCTCCTCCACCTACTCGCCCTGTGGTGCGTGTCTCCAGCCCGGTACCACCAGTTCCGGCACCACGCACTAAGCCTCCTGTGCATCTCCAGAGCCCTGTACGTCCTGTTGCTGCTCCCCGCACTAGCCTTGAGGTGCGTGTCCCTAGCCCGGTACCACCAGTTCCGGCACCACGCACCAGGCATACTGTGCGCCTCAGCAGGCCAGAGTCTGCCGTCTGCCCAGCGCCGCCTGCGCTGCCCGTCTGCCCAGCGCCGTCTGAGCTGCCGCCTGCGCTGCCCGTCTGCCCAGCGCCGCCTGCGCTGCCCGTCTGCCCAGCGCCGCCTGCCCAGCGCCGCCTGCGCTGCCCGTCTGCCCAGCGCCGTCTGAGCTGCCCGTCTGCCCAGCGCCGTCTGAGCGGCCCGTCTGTCCTGAGCCTTCAAAGCCGCCCGTCTGTCCTGAGCCTTCAAAGCCGCCCATCTGTCCTGAGCCTTCAGAGCCGTCCGTCAGTCAGGAGCCGCTAGAGCCGTCCGTCAGTCAGGAGCCACTAGAGCCGTCTGTCAGTCAGGAGCCGCCAGAGCCGCCCGCCAGTCAGGAGCCGCCAGAGCCGCCCGCCAGTCAGGAGCTGCCAGAGCTGCCCGCCAGTCAGGAGCTGCCAGAGCCGCCCGCCAGACAGGAACCGCCCGCCAGACAGGAGCTGCCAGAGCCGTCAGTCAGCCAGGATCTGCCAGAGCCGTCAGCCAGCCAGGAGCTGCCAGAGCCGTCAGTCAGCCAGGAGCTGCCAGAGCCGTCATTCAGCCAGGACCTGCCAGAGCCGTCAGTCAGCCAGGACCTGCCAGAGTCGTCAGTCAGCCAGGAGCTGCCAGAGCTGCCTGTCACGCCGGCGATGCCGGAATTGCTCCTCAGTCCGGAGCTGCCCCTCAGTCCGGAGCTGCCCCTCAGTCCGGAGCTGCCCCTCCGTCCAGAGGCGCCCATCAGTCCAGTGGGGTTAATTTGGAGGTTCGCCGTTAAGAGGAGGCCACGGAAGCGAGGATTAACTATGGTGGGGTGGGGGCCACGTCCAGCGCCAGAGCCGCCACCGTGGACAGATGCCCACCCAGACCCTCCCCTATAGGTTCAGGTTTTGCGGCCGGAGTCCGCACCTTGGGGGGGTACTGTCAGGTTCCTGACCTTATTTCCTTTGTTTAGTCTTTGTTTAGTTGGTCAGGACGTGAGCTGGGTGGGCATTCTATGTTTTGTGTTTCTATGTTGGGTTTGTTGTTTGGCCTAATATGGTTCTCAATCAGAGGCAGGTGTTTGTCATTGTCTCTGATTGGGAACCATATTAAGGTAGCCTGTTTTCACTGTTTGTTTGTGGGTGATTGTTCCTGTTCGTGTGTTCATCTGTTCTGTGTTCCCATGTTCAGGACTGTAGCATTTTCGGTTCCTTCTGTCAGTTTGTTGTTTTTGTTCGTCGTTTAAATATCCTAATTAAAATATGGATTATCATCACGCTGCATTTTGGTCCTCCTCTCTTTCACCCGAAGACAGCCGTTACAAGAGTGGCCTATGGTGGCGGTGGGGTTATGATATAGGCTGGCATAAGCTACGGACAACGAACGCAATTGGATTTTATCAATGGCAATTTGAATGCACAGAGATACTGTGACGAGATCCTGAGGCCCATTGTCGTACCATTCATCCGCCTCCTTCACCTCATGTTTCAGCATGATAATGCACAGCCCCATGTCGCAAGGATCTGAACACAATTCCTGGAAGCTGAAAATGTCCCAGTTATTCCATAGCCTGCATACTCACCAGACATCACCCATTTAGCATGTTAGGGATGCTCTGGATTGACATGTACAACAGTGTGTTCCAGTTCCCACCAATATCGGGGCAGCAGGTAGCCTAGTGGTTGGAGTATTGGGCCAGTAACTGAAAGGTTGCTAGATCGAATCCCCGGGCTGACAAGGTAAAAATCTGCCATTCTGCCCCTGAACAAGGCAGTTAACCCACAGTTCCCAGGCCGTCATTGTAAATAAGAATTTGTTCTTAACTGACTTGCCTAGTTAAATTAAGGTTAAATAAAAAAATATCCAGCGACAGTCATTGAAGAGGAATGGGACAACATTCTACAGGCCACAATCAACAGCCTGATCAACTCTATTGGAGGAGATGTGATGTGCTACATGAGGCAAATGGTGTTCACACCAGATACTGACTGGTTTTCTGATCCACACACCTACCTTTTACAAAATACTGTATATATCTGTGGCCAAGAGATGCATATCTGTATTCACAGTCATGTGAAATCCATAGATTAGGGCCTAACAAATGTATTTCAATTGACTGATTTCCTTATATGAACTGTAACTCAGTAAAATCTTAACAAATTAACAAATGGTTCATTTGATTCACATAATTCGGTCCACCGTGATTGCTCAAATCATGTGAATCAAGTTATTCATTTGTTTATCGAGAACAGTCATTTTAGGAATCAAATATTTATTTATTTACGTTTTGGATTATGTAGCTGCAAAACTTGTTTTGTAGATACTTCAAGTTGATTTGGGCATTCAATTTATGGGACATTGCAATTCAATTAAACACTTCTAAGGTAAGATAAATATGGCTAAACTAAAAAAGGTACATTTCCTGTAGAAAATGCGTGTGCTTGCTTCAGCTGTTTAAAAATATTTGTATGGTAATCATTCATTTCGTCAAATTCTTTTGTAAATTCATTGATTCAAATGAATCGTTCCAATCATTATTTTAAAAAAAAGTGAAGCGGGGCATCCGTTAAACATTAAATCAACTTTGTTAGGCTTAGTTGATCTATTCACTTGCTGTGTAGAATTCTTTATTAAAGCGTTCCTCTTTATAATGTTTTCTTCATCAGACTGAAGCGCCATTGCTGATTCGCCCCTATTTGATGGACATGACCAAATCTGAAGTGCATGCTGTCATGGTTGGAGGCTTTTCCACCATTGCAGGAAGTGTGATGGGTGCATTCATCTCATTTGGGGTAAGACCAAAGAGTCATCCCTCCAATGCACCCAGTCTTTTTTCTCAGTTAATTCTAATGTGACTGAAATTCATCGTTCTGTGAGATTGAGATTGCTCAATGCCCCACAGATTGATGCATCCTCTCTGATCTCTGCCTCTGTAATGGCTGCCCCATGTGCCTTGGCAATCTCCAAGCTGTCCTATCCGGAGACAGAAGAGAGCAAATTTACATCAGAGGAAAATATCAAAGTGGCTTGTGGGTATGTGTTTTTGTGTTTTGTGTTTGTGTTTGTGTGTATGTGTTTTCCATTCATAGATTTTTTACATTCCCCTGCATTTTGTTGTATATATAATAGACTTTCTGTGGTTGATATTGGGCTGTCTTAACTCCCCAGTGATGAACAGAACATTTTGGAAGCAGCTAGCAGTGGAGCATCTACATCAATAGGCCTTGTTGCTAATATAGCTGCCAACTTGATAGCATTCCTTGCGATACTAGCATTCATCAATGCATCTCTTGGCTGGCTGGGAGGCCTGGTGGGATTTCCCTCTATCACATTTGAGGTATGCTCCAGGCAGCTCCACATACCTTCATCCCATTTCACATTCAAGGATACTTCTGTCTTGACTTGACACCCATGACTAACCCAGTACTTCGTGATGAGTGATGGACATGATTTGGCATTTTTGTATTTAACAGTGTGTGATGCATGGCTGAATAATTGTGCACATCACAAAATAAGATAAGATAATTATTTCAATATGCCTTGGTAAGATGTCCAAATCATCGAAATGTGTAAAATAATTCAGATTAGAATATCTAAAGTTGATACTTTATGGACTGGAAACTATTAACCCCGTTATTGACCCTTGCTCTTGCTGCACTTTGCACCCATAGATAATCTGTTCCTATGTGTTCATGCCTGTGGCCTTCATGATGGGGATACCATTTGAAGAGAGTTTCATAGTAGCAGAACTCATCGGCACCAAGCTCTTCCTCAATGAGTTTCTGGCATATCAGAAGCTATCAGAGTTGAAGACTAACAGAGTCAACGGTCTGGATGAAATGATTGGCGAAGAGAGGCAATGGATCTCAGTGCGTATGCTTTCCCCACTCTTATAATTAGTGTACAAATACTGTATGTGCTTATTGGAAATTATTATGTGCATAAAATCATAAATACTACTGTACATGCATACTGTAGTATTACTGATTATTCCCAAAACGTGGATGTGGACACTGTGGGGGTTCGTTCCTTGTTCCTTGTCAATCATTGGCTCATTGGTGAAATTAGCATTATGACAATAGCTTTAATTAAATCATTCAAAATCCTTTATTAATGCAATTGCAGACAGAAGTTGACAACAGGAACATAGCACGCATGTTTCCGAGTAAGTTCTGCAAAATAGAAAAGGTCCCAAGTTATTTTATTAAACCCAAAGTCCATCCCTAGTGATGTCACTGCATACGTCGTTACCTTCTACTCATCAGACCAAGCCCATGCATACACAGCTATATAAACTTGCAAGAGAGATACAATAGTTCCAGTGTTTTCTAAGGCCTAGGCAGTAAATGTCCACTCCACAAGTTGATTCATTGTGGAATGTCTGACTAGTCTCTTATCTCTTACACTCCCCTGCAGAATTCTGTCTAAGTCACACATTTCTCAGAACGTTTCTTTATAAGAGGCAGAGAGACTAGAAAACAACTGTGGAACAATATTAAACCTATTTAATGAATATATATATATATATATTGTTAATCTGTAGTCTAGGACCCTGTACATGTAAGGAGGGAGGGGTCTTATAACCCCTCTCCTTCTATTAATACAAGATAAGCATAATCTATTATTATAATACATCAAACATTTGGTACAGCCCCCATCATGACCCCTAGGTGAACGCCTGACAACACATGTACGTTCCTCCAAATATGTAGGACCTTTGTATTGACCTGTGTACTATGGAAGTGTCTTTGATGCTCTGTAAGTGTATCTTACATTTTAGTCATTTAACAGACACTTTTATCCAGAGCGACTTACAGTTAGAGCATTCATCTTAAGGGCTCCCGATTCGGAGTCCTATAGGGCAGCGCACAATTGGCCCAGCGTCGTCCGGGTTAGGGTTTGGCTGGGGTAGGCCGCCACTGTAAATACGTTTTTTTTCTTAATTGACTTGCCTTGTTAAATAAAGGTTAATTAAAATAAAGATATCTAGGTGAGATAACCACATTACAGTTGTAGCACAATTTAACATACTGAGTTTCCACATTTACAGGTCAGATCAGAGATCATCTGCACTTATGCTCTGTGTGGATTTGCCAATTTCAGCTCACTGGGGATCGTAATTGGAGGCCTTTGTGAGTATAAGATTCCACACTTTGTACCACCTTATCTTTCTCCATGTGTTGCCATCCATCAGAATGTATTTTTAACAATTTCCATATTTTGTGATGTTACTTTATAGCCTCCATATGCCCATCCAGAAGAGCCGACGTCTCCTCTTTAGTATTGAGAGCCCTGTTCACTGGGACCTGTGTGTCTCTGATTAATGCCTGTATTGCAGGTCTGTGCTTATTTTCACTTCAAAACTATTCTTAATATCAGTTTCCTCATCATCTGCCCTCTCCTGGATGTGTCATCTTACATGTTAATTTTTAGATTAGTATGTGCAGGAGTGCAGGAGCATCATGCTTACTTTGTTTCTTTGTGACCTCTCCAGGTATTCTCTTTGTTCCTCCTCTTGGCTGTTTGGATGTTTTCGGGACGTCCTTTTTCAACACCACAAATATAGACCTAAAAAACTGCTGTACTGATCTCTTTGGAAGGTAGGTTTGAACAAGTACAACAGTGAAAGAGGGGTTAAGAGCTGGATATAACATGTTTCTCTACAGATCATTCTCCAAATCTAACCTAATACTTTGTTGCAGCACTGTGAACAATGGGACCATCTCATTTGAGGGCTCCTGGAGCACGGTGACCAACGCCACTTTGTACTTTACGAACTGCTGTGATCTCTTTGATTATGCAGTTTGTAACTAGGTCTTCCTGTAAGTCCTTTTATGTGTTAATTACCAGTGAGTAGATCAACTCATTCAGCTCTTTGTATGTACAATATATATTATGTTTCATAACTTTTTTTCACATTTGATTGTATATATTTATACTATAAGTAATGTAGATTAAACTCCATCCAGAGATTCCAAAAGAAGATAAAGCTTGTACAGATAAAACAAGTCCTTTAACAGGTTTTTTATTTCATTTATGATAAATATAGTTCTTTAGTTCTAAAGATTCACTCTTTCATTCAAAGAGTCAGAGAACAGATATATTGGAAATCAATGCATAGAAATGCTTAAATGTGCTAAATAAGGATTGCAAATTGTAAGAGTGGATTATTTGCATTGAGTAAATCAGTAAGTCAAATTCTGCATTGTATCTAAATAAACAGTATGTGAAAATATGAATATGAACGTTTGACATTAATTGTATGTACACTTTTATTTTACAAAATCACAACATAACATACCAGATATTACAGTGTCAGGGACATTCATTTCAGTAGCATTCTGCCAACATATCAAACACTCTTAATCCCTCTTGCACGCTCTCACTCACTCACACACTCACTCACTCACTCACTCACTCACTCACTCACTCACTCACTCACTCACTCACTCACTCACTCACTCACTCACTCACTCACTCACTCACTCACTCACTCACTCACTCACTCACTCACTCACTCACTCACTCACTCACGTACATACTGTACGCTTCAAACTAGTGACAATATCCCCATCCCACCCCTCCCCCAGAAGTGTGAATGTTGAGAATGCATATAATTTTCAATCACAAAAGTCAGCTGGAGGTGAGCTACTGCTTTACTGTGATCATGGGCCAGGTCCAAAGCAGTTTCTACATGGTTCTGATATTATAGCTCTTATTCTTTCACTTTGTGAGTTGACCCATTTAAATGGCACCAAACATGTGCATTCCAAAGTTAAAGCGTTTATTTCAGTAATCCCCTTATTGCTCTTCAACACTCAAGTTCAGTTAAAGAGTCAATCCTTTGAAGAACCAGGTTAAGGGGATCGGTGTACTGTACTGTTCCTTTGAAGAACCAGGTTAAGGGGATCGGTGTACTGTACTGTTCAGACTTAAGCATGTGAACATGTTCATTTCCAATGAACAGATTACAGGATTTGAACAAAGTTCAACAAAAATGAACTGAACTACTAAAACCTGGCAGTTTTCAAAAGGCAAGAAAACATTGGCAAAAAAAGTGCACAAAAACATATTCCCAGTGAAGAGGCAAGAGTAGTGTTGTCTTTGCTCAGTGTTCGGAAGACTGTAATGCGTAGTTTAAGGACATAATACTGCCATAATAGAAACAAGTAGAGCATGCTATACGACCAACAGTAACAAGATCCAATTACTGTTCAACAAAAACAATTTCAATGACCAAGACATATTACATCCCAGATGTACAATGCAGTTGCTGCACTTCACTACCCTTGCATCTGCATCAAGCTATTAGGGCTCTGCTTACGGCCACGGCTTTGTATCCAGCACCATTGTTTCAACCACTTCATAAGTCTCTTCTTTTGAAGAGGACTGTACTGGATGTGTGAGAAAACTGTGTCCCATTTCCTTAGTGCTGGAAGTTTTCTTAAAGGTACTGTACCTCCTCCACTCACTTAAACCATTTCAGCATTAAGCTGGAGAATGGGGAGTATCTTACTACTACTGATGGTTATTGAGAAATTCACAGTAATGTTATATAAACATCCACTAGGGTGACCTATACCCTAGATTTTAACTCATCTCCCTGTTTGTCTCTCCTTCTTGGATTAAGACTTTTCAGGCACAAGCTCTGTAACATTTTGTTCAAGGCCATGCTGGTCGTCCTAGCTTCAACCCAACTAAATACAGCAATGGGTGACAGGAAAACATAAAAAAGCTGAACGTTGGCATGAAAGAAAAGGGAAGCTGCTGTATTCTCTTTGGACGTTGCTACCTCATACCACAACTTTGAGACTCTCCTCCGCCTTGGGTTTGGCTGTGGACTGGTTGTCTTCTGTCTCCCTAGTCTTTCTAGGCACCTTTGGGCTGGAGGTGGCCTTTCTGGTTGTCAAGGGGCTGTTCAGTCCTTTTCTCTGCAGTTGGGGGCTGGATGAGCCCAACTTCCTGTTGAGCTGAGGGCTGGACGAGCCCAACTTCCTGACGAGCAAGGGGCTCCGGGAGCCTTTGATCTTGGGGGGCTGCTGCAGGGTGTCCATGGGCTTCAGGGTTCTCAGGCTGAGGAGCCCACAGTAGTAGTTACACTGATGCTGGGTCAGGAACTGCTCAAACACCTTAGGAGAACCATCCTCTGTAAGGCCTTGATACCTGCAATGCAGAAGTAATTTCATAACTAAGAGTCAGATAAGATGATGTGGACCAACTGGTAAAACATTAACACAGTATAGACCTACTTCAAATAATAGCATCAATAGGTATTTCCATATGACAACCTAAATATATTATTCTGATATTTCAATATACAAACCCCTTTGATTTCGTGACGATTCTAACTTTAGTGATCTTCGGTCCAACACCTGAAAGAAACAAAGTACATGGATCATATTGTTATTTGAACTGACTTTGTTCATCTTTTTCCGTTGAGAATGACCCTGTCTGCTAATCTTTCTTACCCTCCAGCCCAGTAACCAGTAAGTTGCTGTTTGTCCATTGGTGTATCCAATGCTGGAAGGAACAGCATTTCATTTCCACCTCTGAGGTGGCTCTGGTGATCAGCCTGCCTTTGGCATCCATCATACAGTACTTAAGGAAGATGCCCTTCAGGTCAGCCTCCACAGTGGCGTAAGGGACAGAGTTGGCAGGGCGGTACACCAGATAGAGAGGGCTCACTCTGTGTAAAGATGCAGCAAAACAAAGGTGTTGCCACGTGCAGGGAAAGAATTACATAATCATACTCAGCTGTTTTTTGTCCTCAATTTACTCATACTATTGTGTATTGATAATGATCATTGATAAGTGTATTCATAAAAAAACATGTTTTAATGATCAAAATATACATTGCAGTCATTATATTACTTACTCCAGTGAAAAGCCAAAGTTTTCAATCACCCTCGCTTCAGCTGCAAAGATTTTGCAATACTCTCGAACTGTGTTTTGGATTTTGCACTCCTGGTGAGACAAAATGTGAAGATATGCCATATGCGTTTTCTCTACACTGAGGCTCTTCAATTCAATTGTTACACTAATCAACGCTGGTTATGCATTGGTATGAACCCTGGACTCAGTCTCTGACTTAGTACCTGAATGCTATTATTCGATAACACCACAAGACCAGGGTCATATTCATTATGGCACACTGTAGCAAAATGGTTTGCAACGGAAAACTAAAGTTCAGGTAGTCCCTTCCCTCCCTGTTTCAGTCCATTTTCCTCTGTTTGGTGCCTAATAAATACGACCCAGTAGAGATTACTTCCTATGTTGCAATACCAAACAACAGCTGATCATTTCTGTAAATTTTTTCATGCTTGACACAGAAATGCAGAGTCAGAGCAATACATAACTCTATAGGAGAGCTGTTCTTGTGATGAAATGTACTGTACATACTGTACTGTACAATAAGACTCACTTGCTTAGTAATTTCCATGTTTCTCTCTGCAAGGTTGCTCTCCTGTTTGGTCCCATAGGCGATGGGGCTTTGTAATTTAATGATACAGGTGGTTCCGGACTCAAACACAGGGTCTAGGCCATAGATAACCTTCGCCCTGCAGGCCTTGTGTGCACAGCCCTCTCCCAGGTGGGCCTCCTGTGTCATGATGCGCCCAAAGAACTTCTCCCCCCAGTAGCCTGGGTCTGCTAGGCCTTTGGTGAATAGCATTGGAGTCATTTCCATCTCTTCTCCAACTGTAAAGAACACAATATGAATGTCAGAAGCTCTCCACAGGAGTAGTAACACTGTTAGAATAATTGCCATAAGGTATTCAACAATACAGCAAGCAAATAGAAGTTATTACTGTATAAACCTCTCAGTGCCTGTGAGGCTTACCTTCTAAATCCTCCCGCAGGAAGTACTCTGAAAGTACTGCAGAAGGAGAGAAAACAATCACAAATGGTAACTCATGGAAAAAATTGTTGAAATAATATTGTGTGATTTCAAAATTATGTTCAGTTGACATCACTTACGGTCTACGCTGAGAAGGAAGTCAGTGGAATCTGTCCCAAATTCGTTCTTGATTGAGCAGCCATACACCCCACAATCTCGACTGGATGTCTGGACGATGGCCAACGCCACTTGGCTTTCATCTCCTCCACTGGGAAATAAAGTAAAATAAACAGGTTGACGTGACACAAGGCATACGCTCACGGCCTATTCAAACGCTCACGGCATGTTCAATATCGTATTCACCTCCACAAGAGGTCACTGTGCGACTGAGACTGAGACAGACAGTAGTGCTGCGTGCCGTGCTTGGCGAGGGGAGATTTTGCTGACCCAGCAGCCAATAGCACAGATCTAGACTTTAATGTCCCCTGGTGATTGCGAAATAGAGTGTCTCAGTTTACAGTGGCTGTGTCTGGCCAAAGATTCACCTTGCATCACAGTAGGGCTCAGAGCTGGGTGGACTCCCTGGTCACATGAGCTGGATACCTCTCCGAGTGAGAATGAGAAAATGGCATGACTGTGTGATGGCCACGCTGGTATTATTAAAGGCAGTTCATCTTCACAACATTAGTCCTTCATATATAGCATATGGCCCAGATTAACCAGTCTATTGGGCTATTAATTAATGTTTACAGTATCACTGTATAAAGCAACTGTTTTCAGAGGGCTGGTGTCTAACACTGTAACTACATAATGGCTTTGATCAGGTTGAGTATAAATGAGATTTCACCACTAGATTGTATGGCAAGCAGATACTGTAAACTGGGATGGGAGATTGCCTAGAGATTTACCTTCTTTTCACCTCTACTATCTCTTCCTCGTCCCTGTACCACTTGATGGTGGAGTCACTGAGTACGTTGAAGAACTGGCACCAGAGCTTCAAGTGTCCTGAGGCATCTGGGAAAGGCTCTCCCCTGATCTTACGGATAACCTGAGGAGCTGGTGGGAGAGGGAGGGGGGACAACAAGGTAAAGATATACTGTACATGATACTCTCTAATGTTTTCACTTCCTCCAGTGGAAGCTTCCTGATCAGCCCACCCTGATAGGAGACATATGTCTACTGTACAGTCCCTGAGTTACCAACACCAAGAGATGAGCAAAACAACAATATTGGGTTAATGTAAAACAACTAACTCATTTAAAATCAAACACAATCTCCTACTTTTCCTATTTTATTGTTTTACCTTTGAAGGGGTTCTGCTTCTCCTTCTCAGGAGGTTTGACCTCAGTCTTGGGGCTCTCTGGCTCCTCAGTGCTGATCTCTTTCACAACTTTGGGCACCTCCAGGGTGGCCTTCCTACGGCTCAGAAGAGGGGACCGTCTCTCCAGCGGTGGGGTCTGTGAGCCTGCTGGTGCCTGCAGGAACGCTGCCCTGCGAGCCTGACTGGGTGACATATATGGAGCCTCCTTCTTGACCTGGGTGTCCAGCGGACTACCACCCACACCCAGCGCCACCACTACCCCAACCCCTTCTCCCTCCCTGGGGATGAAGATCTTGCGGCGAGCTCCAGAGGCCAGCTCTTCGGGCGTGGCAGAGCGGATGAGGGTCAGACTGTCCCTTCTTTTCAACCTGGGGCTGCTCTCACAGGACAGGGAGGACGTTGGGGTGTCTCCACCACTCTGCTCCGATACTGCCTTCTCACTGTTAGGAGGGTCATCCACAGTAATGACAGGGGGAGTCCTTGACGTGAGCCTGCGGAGACTGCTGGGACTCCTGGGGGGTGTTGGGGGTTTGACAGCAAGCCTTTCAATAGGGTTTCTTTCTCTTGGTTCATCGCCAATGATGTAAGACTCTATCCTTGACTCTTTGAGTGGTTTTACTTTTTCAGTTTCAGTAAAACCGATGTCCACAGCTTTTTGTATTGTTGTTACTTCTGTTGGCATTAAGGCTTTATATGACACAGAGGGGATGTTGTCTATCATACTCTGTTCCTTTGTTTCTGTAGTCTGTTTCTGTGGATCACTATGAGTTTTGTCAGACTCATAGGAAGTAACATTTTCAAAATCACTCTTGACCCCCCTGAGCATATCCGTCAATGATTCTGATTCTTTATTCTCATTTTTAGGAAGCTCCTTGCTTTCAGAAATAGGAGGGACCACACGCAGAGGCACACTGGGTGCTTCCTTTGGCTTTCCTCTATCTAAGACGGAGGGCTTGACATGTGGATGTTCATGATCTATTTTCCTGAGTTTACTGTCATCAGTATAGGAAACATTTATTGTAGGAATTAACGTCTTTGTGAGCCACTCATTCTTTATGTTAGTTGACTGCTCTGCCGTAGGTGTTTTTGCCTCTTCAACTGGTTGTGGAACTTCCTGCAATTTCTCTGTTGGTCGGATGATTTCATCATTCCACATACTTTCTTGAGTGGGTGTCACATCTATAACCACTGGGGTAAAAGCTGAGCTATTTTCTGCTATCATTATGCCTGACACATCATTTGCAACATCCTTTTGGAAAATGTCTGGCTCTGATGTAGGTTCATTTGGTGTAATAGGTATCAATGGCTGTGTAGGCTCTTTGACTTCTGCTTCCATAATCTCTATATTTGGTATAATCATTTGCTTTTCTTTTATCTGTTGTTCTGGCACAATTATTTTGATTTCTGGGATTCTAAGAGCAGAATCTACCATTCTAATCTCTGGTACATTTCCAAAGTATCCACCCAGATGAGTGGAATTAGCCTCTGGACTGGTAACTGATGCTGACACTGGTGGCTCAGGGGACACAATGACAGAGCCTTTCACAGGCTGGGTCTCTGAGTGGATCTTAGATTCACCCAGCACTTCCACCTTTATTTCAGTCACCTTTTCTTCTGTTTCAACATGTCTCTCAATAGTGCGGGTCGGCACGTCGTTTCTCTCTAAGTTCACATCCTTTTGCTCAGACGTTTTCTGCACAATAGGTGCCACCTGTTCTTGTATCTTCAGGTTGCCAAATGAACTGTCCACAAAACTTTTCTCCAAAGCAGGAGTATATTCCACTTTTAAGGCACGTTCAAGACTTTCCTCCAAAGCTAAGGTAGAATTCTCTTTTATGTTGAGATAATGGTCCCCCCCTGCCACAGGAGGGCATTCCTCTGGTGTATTTTGACCATCATTCTCTGAACTCTCTGGGAGCAAACTTTTGAAATGGATCTCCTTGTTATGTATCTTCTCTCTATTCTCCTCTAAAACACTCACATTTAAAGTGGGACATGGTTGATTCTCTACTTTGACATCACCTTTCTCTCCTTTCTCCTCAAAAGCACAATAACATTTATCTTGTGTCTCATAGACACTTCCAATGCCCTTCTCATCCACATGCATTACCTTCTCTTTCTCACTTTCTGTGGTTACTGTCATCAGGCCGAGGTTGACTGTGGGTGAGATATTATTGTTAGGAGCACTCCCGCTTTCACCCACACTAGTGCGGTTTGACATATGGAAACCTGCTCCACTGCTGGGGTCTGGGCTCCATGGAGTGTCAGATGGACCCTGTTTGTGTAAATCTTCAGTTTTGGCATCATGTCTTGTCACCTGATCAGTCCCGGAAGAAAACACTTGGATGTTTGGCTCATGTGGGGCTGAGACAACCACATGGGGGACAGGGTCTGCCTGGATCTGGTCCACGGTTGCCTTGAGGCAAAAACAAACAGCTGTTTAGTACCACAAAACATCAACACACTCAAATGGTATTTGGAAATACCTGAACAACACAGTGGCGACCTGTCATTCAGGGCAGGTGGGGCAGAGCCCCATCTGTTTTGAGCCCAACCTGTTTAGCTAAAAAAAAGAAAAAAACATTTTGTTGTTGCCTGTTTTACATGTTATTTTGGCAATAATATGTGTCACATATCAGTTTGCAACAATGTAAAAAATGTATAATTGAGTTAATAAAGCCACGTACAAACATGGTCTCTTTTTTTCTTTCTTGAGAAAGGCCGCTCCAAAATGCTGGTGTTTCAGCCTACAGTAGCTCAGTTCTTTCTGTGGTTGTGGGGCAGCCAGCGGAAAATACGGAGCGTAGGGGTTGGTAATGTTCTCTAGTTGTAGCGTGATTGGCTCAGTGTTCTGTCACTCATGGGGACACTACATCACTGCAAAATTTATGGGGAGAGCTCGAAAATTCAAGCCCCTTGGGTGCTGCCATTGAGCATCGGACCACTTCCGCATTGAGCGAGTCACTGGTACTTCCTGCTTTAGTTTTTGCTTGTAAGCAGGAATCAGGAGGATAGAGCTATGTTCAGATTTGCCAAATGGAGGGCGAGGGAGAGCTTTGTATGTGTCTTTGTGTGTGCAGTAAAGGTGGTCTAGAATTGTCTTTTCTCTGGTTAAACATGTGACATGCTGGTAGAAATGAAGTAAAACAGATTTAAGTTTGCCTGCATTAAAGTCCCCGGCCACTAGGAGCGCCGCTTCTGGATAAGCATTTTCTTGTATGCTTATTGCCTTATACAGCTCAATGAGTGCGGTCTTAGTGCCAGCATCGGTTTGTGGTGGTATATAGACAGCTATGAATAACATAGATAAGAACTCTCTTGGTAGATAGTGGGGTCTACAGCTTATCATGAGGTACTCTACCTCATGTGAGCAATATTTCGAGACTTCTTTAACATTAGACATGTTAAACCAGCCAGCTCTATATTATCCGTGTCGTCGTTCAGCCACAACTCGGTGAATCATAAGATATTACAGTTTTTAATGTCTCGTTGGTAGGATATTCTCGACCGTAGATCATCGAGTTTGTTTTCCATTGATTGCACGTTGGCCAATAGAACCAATGGCATGACAATTTACTCACTCGCCTACGAATCCTAACAAGGCATCCAGACCTTCTCCCTCTGTATCTCCGCCTTTCTTCACGTGAATGACGGGATGTGTACCTGTTCTCCGGAAAGCAGTATATCCTTTGCAACAGACTCGTTAAAGAAAAAATCTTCGTCCAGTTCGAGGTGAGTAATCACTGTTCTGATATCCAGAAGCTCTTTTCGGTCATAAGAGACAGTAGCAGCAACTTTATGTACATAATAAGTTACAAACAATGCGAAAAAACACACAAACTAGCACAGTTGGTTAGGAGCCCGTAAAACAGCAGCCATCCCATCCGGTGCCATTATCAAAGATTAGCTTTTAAAGATGACCACTGATATAATATAAAGCCAGAACATCTAAAGATCCCTATACAGTATCAGAGTTTTCATCATACGTGAACTGTATAACCTTTGTGAACATGTTGTATCAGCAACATGTTGTAACATGTTGTATCCGTTTGACCACAGACAATATATAATTTTTTTCACAACCTTTCAGTTTTCAATGAACTCGCCCTTACCATATTGAGTAGGCTAGAGGTTAGTTGAAACCAAGATTTGGCAAATACAAAGAGTTTTTCATAACTGACAGTTTTGTCTACACAAGATAAGCTAAACAGCTCCTCTTTTTTCCATACAAGGAAACAACCTGTAATCAAACTACTGCTACTGTATTAAATTTGGCAGTATAATCAACAAAATAATCATATGATTTGATGATACAAAGATGCAATAAATTCAAGCATTCTTATATTTTGTTCTGTTTCATGCTTTTCTATTTTGCAGTAATGTACACTGCTCAAAAAAATAAAGGGAACACTAAAATAACACATCCTAGACCTGAATGAATGAAATATTCTTATTAAATACTTTTTTCTTTACATAGTTGAATGTGCTGACAACAAAATCACACAAAAATGATCAATGGAAATCAAATTTATCAACCCATGGAGGTCTGGATTTGGAGTCACACTCAAAATTAAAGTGGAAAACCACACTACAGGCTGATCCAACTTTGATGTAATGTCCTTAAAACAAGTCAAAATGAGGCTCAGTACTGTGTGTGGCCTCCACGTGCCTGTATGACCTCCCTACAACGCCTGGGCATGCTCCTGATGAGGTGGCGGATGGTCTCCTGAGGCATCTCCTCCCAGACCTGGACTAAAGCATCCGCCAACTCCTGGACAGTCTGTGGTGCAACGTGGCATTGGTGGATGGAGCGAGACATGATGTCCCAGATGTGCTCAATTGGATTCAGGTCTGGGGAACGGGCGGGCCAGTCCATAGCATCAATGCCTTCCTCTTGCAGGAACTGCTGACACACTCCAGCCACATGAGGTCTAGCATTGTCTTGCATTAGGAGGAACCCAGGGCCAACCGCACCAGCATATGGTCTCACAAGGGGTCTGAGGATCTCATCTCGGTACCTAATGGCAGTCAGGCTACCTCTGGCGAGCACATGGAGGGCTGTGCGGCCCCCCAAAGAAATGCCACCCCACACCATGACTGACCCACCACCAAACCGGTCATGCTGGAGGATGTTGCAGGCAGCAGAACGTTCTCCACGGTGTCTCCAGACTCTGTCACATCTGTCACGTGCTCAGTGTGAACCTGCTTTCATCTGTGAAGAGCACAGGGCGCCAGTGGCGAATTTGCCAATCTTGGTGTTCTCTGGCAAATGCCAAACGTCCTGCACGGTGTTGGGCTGTAAGCACAACCCCCACCTGTGGACGTCGGGCCCTCATACCACCCTCATGGAGTCTGTTTCTGACCGTTTGAGCAGACACATGCACATTTGTGGCCTGCTGGAGGTAATTTTGCAGGGCTCTGGCAGTGCTCCTCCTGCTCAAAGGCGGAGGTAGCGGTCCTGCTGCTGGGTTGTTGCCCTCCTACGGCCTAATCCACGACTCCTGAAGGACTGGCCTGTCTCCTGGTAGCGCCTCCATGCTCTGGACACTACGCTGACAGACACAGCAAACCTTCTTGCCACAGCTCGCATTGATGTGCCATCCTCGATGAGCTGCACTACCTGAGCCACTTGTGTGGGTTGTAGACTCCGTCTCATGCTACCACTAGAGTGAAAGCACCGCCAGCATTCAAAAGTGACCAAAACATCAGCCAGGAAGCATAGGAACTGAGAAGTGGTCTGTGGTCACCACCTGCAGAACCACTCCTTTATTGGAGGTGTCTTGCTAATTGCCTATAATTTCCACCTGTTGTCTATTCCATTTGCACAACAGCATGTGCAATTTATTGTCAATCAGTGTTGCTTCCTAAGTGGACAGTTTGATTTCACAGAAGTGTGATTGACTTGGAGTTACATTGTGTTGTTTAAGTGTTCCCTTTATTTTTTTGAGCAGTGTATTTGAAGGGAGACCATTGTGTTATGATAATTGAGGTGTTTACCTGTCAGGCAGGTTAAAGTATCCTGAGAAGGAACCGGTTGTGTTGAAATTGGGGATTTCCCCAGTCCTTTAACAGGTGTGTTATTTACACAATGAGCTAGTGAGCTGAATGAATGAGTGCCTGTCTGTTGGCAAGGGACCATAAACTGATCCCAGCTCAAGTGACTCATGCTCAAAGTAATTTACTGTTGCCTGGCACATGCTAAGAAAATTCAGTTGTCTTTGGGGAAATAGGGACAACACCTATGTGACTTGAACTTAAAAGTCATAAATTATATTTGTGTCAACATATTTCCTGCTTTGAAAAACTGAACCAAATAAAAGTAACAATGCCTGAGGCAAAAGCAATGTCCATCTTAATTCAAACAAATGTTTCAGACAATTAAAAAAGTATATTTTAATGCAATCTTCTTTTTCCTGGATTACAGATTTGTTTGAAGAGCACTATGTAGTTTACACTGAATCATAACATTTATCATTTTGAGGAATCTATGTCAGTCCTATCTACAACTTCCCCTGACTTTTTTCTTAGGTCATTTTTTTTCTTAAGTCATTAATGATAAATCACTTTCATGTGCTCCTGACAGAAAAAAGCCACGTGAAGTTCCATGACAACATGTTAGAACAGGAGAGCCCATAAAATAGAAGTTGTGGTTAATGGAGAGGAACTGGTGTCACGTTCAATCTAAAAATGAGGCTCTGGCAAGAACTAGGCCTCTTTATTTCACTGAAGTTTCACTCTTGTGCGCAAGCACAAGTTCTGTCGAATGTTATGAGTTCCTCCAACTGATTTGCTCCAACATCTAACATTAACTCGCCACAACAGAAAAGGGGAGTTGCAGTTCCACATTATGGAGAAACCTGTTCACAAAACCACTGCTTGCCAGGTGTAAGTGTGTGTTAAGAGTGGAGAGCAGCTCCCCTTACTGCACATGTTCTTCTAATCCAATACAAACACACTGGACAGAAGACTTGGAGGTTAATGAAATTAGCACCATAGGGGACTAATAGAATCTGTGTCATCATGTGTCACTGGCATTGAGCGAGATGTGGATTCTAGTTGCATTACTGACACAATCTTTCAGCATTTCAACTAGAAGGGAAGTAAATCCATGAAATAAAACCATATCTGTTTGCCAGTGAAGTTAATGATGAGCCATACTGTTACATAGTCTACAGTATAACATGGAATTGAACAATGTCAGTAAGTCATGTGAGCAGAGCTCATTGTTGAAATGTAATCCTATTTCATGGTCACAACATAATGGTAGGCTTATCTTATTGTCTCAGTACATGCAAACGAAAGCTAATACAACCCTGAGAGTTTGACAGGGAGATAGAAGCACCAGTGCCCAGTCACTCTACGTATGGAGAGGCTTCCTCCATTACAGAAGAGACAGAGTTTTATGTGTCCAATGTGTCCAATGTGAAGAGGTCCTACTCTCATGCCAGGGCCTGCCTCAGAGACCACAAGACCCTGATACCCTGTGTCTACACGCTCAGCCATCTTTGGCATGTCGGTCCAATTTTGACAAGTGGATTACCATTAAAGCCCAGTGGAAAGAGTGCACAGAGAATTACAACATTTGTTTCATCAGTGCAATTTATAGTTTTTGTAAAGACACATTTTTTCATCACCTCATCCAATCTCCCTGAGAATTATTTGTATTAGTCAAGAGCAGAATGCCCCAACAGTCTCATTCTTTTATACAAGTTGACATGTTCATGTAGGCAAGTTCCTTGTTTCCCTCCCTACATTGTGCGAGGTGTAGCTCTCGAGTGATACTAATGCACTGAAACCTACACTCTCAACAGTCTAGATGGTGTAACAGAGCCTGGATGACTGGTGCTGATAGTTTCCTAAATGGGCTAGTGTGTTCTGTCTGCTCCAGAGCATAGGTGGTGCCTACGAACACAGAACAACTAACAAACCCATAGTCTCTGATACCATTCATCTGCATCCACCATGTTCTCCGTAGTCTGGACTCTGGACATTATCTGTCTATTTGCTGTGGCTTAATCATTTGTACAGTTTTGGCTGTTGGCCTGGTGTGGTTAGATTCAAGTCTTGTTGCACAAATGTACAATCTATAAATAACCCGGCCTACTGCAGTGTGAGACTGAGACTGAGCGGTCAAGATGATCTCAGAAGCAACAAGGTACTTACCTCACTGAGGGCTGGAGGGCCAGATGTGGGCACTGTCTCTGTACTGCTGCTGATCATCACCTCCGGACATACCTCCTTCTGCTCAACATGCTCCAGTGAATCAGGCACACTCTCTGGTGCTCTTCTGAGAGCCGAAGGGGGTTCTTCTGAGTGTGAAACAGTAAATCCATGCTTGTGTTCAGCTGAGTTCAACCTCTCAAATGACGCTAGCTGCTTGTGTGGTACGTTAGTTTTTGGTGCTACTACCGCCATGGGCACTGTCTCCTCTGTGGGGGTTTTATACACCTCTGGGTGACCATCTGGCTCCTGTGGATGGGGAGGGCTAGGGTACGGCTGTGTTGGGGCAACTGGATGACCTCTGTCCCTCTCCTGAACTTTCACATGATGATCAGAAGAAGCATGATCCTTCTTACTCTTACCAAAGAAAAAGTATTTGACTGAGTGGAGCACATTGGAAAGAGTTTCCTGAATGTGGTGGTAATCTTGAGGATCTCCCTCCTTATAGACATGCATCTTAGCCTCCATTCTGACCTCTGAGGCAGTGTTGTTATGTCCTGTTATCCTTTGCAACTGCTCTGCCTCTCTTGCTCTTTGTTTATCTCTCTCAATTGACATTTTCTCTCTTTCCTGTTCTTCTCCAAGCATCCTCTCTCTCTCTGCCGTTCCTCTTTCTGACCTCTCTCTCCCCTTCTCCTCTCTTTCTTTCTGTTTTTCTGCATTTGTTTTAGGATCTGTAGTAGTAGTATCCATTGCCTCCACTGCCACAGTTTCCTCCACTCGTGCAGGGATCTTCTTTTCCTCAGCAGTCTGTGAATGAAGGGTCTCTGACAGAAATTGAGCCAAACTTATTCCTCCATCATATGCATTTTCACTGGTGCCCGGTCCTGTATGACTACTGTTACTGCTGACAACCCCAGAATCTATACCATTTGAGATCTTCATCTTCATTTTGGCAAAGATTTCTGTGGTTGGGGGCTTGGTGGTGACAATCTCCACATTGTCAAAGTCATTGTTGGGAGTCTTGCTCCCATTCTCTGTAGTTGTCACCATGGCCGGTTCACTGACTTCAGCACTGGCCCCATTAGGTTCTACAGCCGCTGCCCCCTGGCTGACTGTGTTCTCCTCCCCATCCGGTGGTGAAGAGAGGGCACTTGGGGTCCGGCGCTTCCTCTGAGGGGCGATCGGGCTGTTCTGGAGAGGCTTCTGTTCCTGAGGCTCCTTCTGGACATTCTCATTGCCCCTTCTCCTGCTCTCTTCCAACTCCCTCTTCTTGTTCTCTGCCTTCTCTTTCAGCTTGCCAAAGAACCTCTGGTGGATCTTGAACTCGCTCATGGTGCCCACCTCCAGAACCCCAGAGCAGGAGACAATGCCTTTGCTGTTCCTGGCTGAAGCCTGATAGATGGCTGCATCATCCACTGTGCAGCTGGAAAGAGAGAGACTCAAATCATTTTGGGAACAGTGCAGGCACCATTGAGCACAAGAATACACATCTTCTAAACCCAAATTGTAATCGTTGAATTTCCTGACATTTATTATCTGGTGTAAATTGTGTATGGTATTCTCATTGCCTTACATACTTGTAAATTTGGAGTGTGTGAGTTTTTCCATTGCGGCCAATTTCATATTTTGGAAGACCGCAGTATCGGTCCAACTCCATGTCGTCTCTGTACCACGTCAGTTCTGGGGCTGGGTTTCCTGTGGACATCACATGGAGATGGTACAGTTGAAGTCGGAAGTTTACATACACCTTAGCCAAATACATTTAAACTCAGTTTTTCACAATTCCTGACATTTAATCCTAGTTAAAATTCCCTGTTTTAGGTCAGTTAGGATCACCACTTTATTTTAAGAATGTGAAATGTCAGAATAATAGTAGAGAGAATGATATATTTGTCACGTTCCTGACCTATTTCTGTTAGTTTGTTGTATGTGTTAGTTGGTCAGGACGTGAGTTTGGGTGGGCATTCTATGTTGTCTGTTTCTATGTTGGTTTAGGGTTGCCTGGTATGGCTCTTAATTAGAGGCAGGTGTTTGGCGTTCCTCTAATTGAGAGTCATATTTAGGTAGGTTGTTTCACAGTGTTCGTTGTGGGTGGTTGTCTCCTGTGTCAGTGTTTGTCGCACCATACGGGACTGTTCGGTTTGTTTTTGTACATCGTCATTTTGTGTAGTCTATTTTCCCTGTTCGTGCGTTCTTCGGGTTTAATGTAAGTTCGTCGTCCAGGTCTGTCTACTCCGTTTGTTGTTTTGTTAGTTATAGTGGAGTTCGTGTTTTTTCGTCTTGTCTTTAAATAAATTATGTGTTCACAACCCGCTGCGCCTTGGTTCCATCACTACTCCTCCTTTTCGGTTGAAGAGGAGGAGAACCACCGTTACAATATTTGAGCTTTTATTTATTTCATCACATTCCCAGTGGGTCAGAAGTTTACATACACTCAATTAGTATTTGATAGCATTGCCTTTAAATTGTTTGACTTGGGTCAAACGTTTCGGGTAGCCTTCCACAAGCATCCCACAATAAGTTGGGTGAATTTTGGACCATTCCTCCTGACAGAGCTGGTGTAACTGAGTCAGGTTTGTAGGCATCCTTGCTCGCACACGCTTTTTCAGTTCTGCCCACAAATTTTCTATAGGATTGAGGTCAGGGCTTTATGATGGCCACTCCAATACCTTGACTTTGTTGTCCTTAAGCCATTTTGCCACAATTTTGGAAGTTTGCTTGGGGACTGCACATGGGGACAAAGATCATACTTTTTGAAGAAGTGTCCTCTGGTCTGATGAAACGAAAATAGAACTGTTTGGCCATAATGACCATTGTTATGTTTGGAGGAAAAAGGGGGAGGCTTGCAAGCCGAAGAACACCATCCCAACCATGAATCACGGGGGTGGCAGCGTCATGTTGTGGGGGTGCTTTGCTGCAGGAGGGACTGGTGCACTTCACAAAATAGATGGCATCGCGAGGGAGGAAAATTATGTGGATATATTGAAGCAACATCTCAAGACATCAGTCAGGAAGTTAAAGCTTGGTCTCAAATGGGCCTTTCAAATGGACAATGACCCCACATTGTCCATTTGAAAGGCCCATTTGAGACCAAGCTTTAACTTCCTGACTGATGTCTTGAGATGACATCTATTTTGTGAAGTGCACCAGTCCCTCCTGCAGCAAAGCACCCCCACAACATGACGCTGCCACCCCCGTGATTCATGGTTGGGATGGTGTTCTTCGGCTTGCAAGCCTCCCCCTTTTTCCTCCAAACATAACAATGGTCCTTATGGCCAAACAGTTCTATTTTCGTTTCATCAGACCAGAGGACACTTCTCCAAAAAGTATGATCTTTGTCCCCATGTGCAGTTGCAAACCGTAGTCTGACTTTTTGATGGCGGTTTTGGAGCAGTGGCTTCTTCCATGCTGAGCGGCCTTTCAGGTTATGTCGATATAGGACTCGTTTTACTGTGGATAGAGATACTTTTGTACTTGTTTCCTCCAGCATCATCACAAGGTCCTTTGCTGTTGTTCTGGGATTGATTTGCGTTAAAGTACGTTAATCTCTAGGAGACAGAACGCGTCTCCTTCCTGAGCGGTATGACGGCTGCGTGGTCCCATAATTGCGTACTATTGTTTGTACAGATGAACGTGGTATCTTCAGGCGTTTGGAAATTGCTCCAAAGGATGAACCAGACTTGTGGAGGTCTACAATTTTTTTTCTGAGGTCTTGGCTGACTTCTTTTGATTTTCCCTTGATGTCAAGCAAAGAGGCACTGAGTTTGAAGGTATGCCTTGAAATACAACCACAGATACATCTTCCAATTGACTCAAATGAAGTAAATTAGTCTCAGAAGCTTCTAAAGCCATGACATAATTTTCGGGAATTTTCCAAGCTGTTTAAAGGCACAGTCAACTTAGTGTATGTAAACTTCTGACCCACTGGAATTATGATACAGTGAGTTAAAAGTGAAAAAATCTGTCTGTAAAGAATTGTTGGAAAAATTACTTGTCATGCACAAAGTAGATGTCCTAACCGACTTGCCAAAACTATAGTTTGTTATCAAGAAATTTGTGGGGTGGTTGAAATACAAAGTGAATGTAAACTTCCGACTTCAACTGTACATCACAGACATACAGTGTAAAATAATGACCTGGTTAAATACTCCAAAAACCTATTTTTTATTAGATATAGTTTCATGTTTATCTCTCATTAAGATTATGCCCCGTATGATCATTATTTTAATTTCCAGGTTACCATTGAGGTATGAACACAGTAGCCATTAGCTGTTTTTTCATGCATCTTATGAATTAATTAATCAGCAATAAAACAAAAGGAACAGAAAGCTTTGAAAGGAAATTGTATCAAGAACCAAGGCCTGCTTCAGACTGCTGGCAGTGTGCAAGGCCACAAGTTCTACTGCTGTGGTTGAGAAGGGGCCAACTCAGATGCCGGGGGGAAGGAAATAGCAAAACCTGCTTAGATTTTTAATCCTATTTATGTCTTGCCTCTCTGCGCCAACATTATGCCATTGCTAATTTAGTCTCAGCTGCCTTTACTTTTTAACAGTTTTATTTTATTTTCGCATTAATGAATAAGCTACAGAAGAAAACATAACAATAAGCAGTCATAAGCATTTTAAAGTAACTTTTCTCTTTTCATTGTCTTCAATTGACGTTTATATATGCATTGCCCTTCTCAATTCATGTTTGCATCGCTGTTCAGAAGTAGGTTTGTTTCTCTGCTTTGATTTCAAACGAACCACAGAATGACTAATACCATCGCCTACTCATAACTATCTAAAGCATTCCAACACATACACAAATGCACGTAAGTAGGTCAACTCTGAGGGAGGTTGTTTAGTGTAGGCCTACCTGTAACCACACATGTCAACTTCACATTACAGTTCTCTGACACGGCCTTGGATTTTAAGGTGGTCTCAAATACAGGCTGGGTGTCCTCAGTCAGCTGAGCCATTACACCAAACAATGTACTCCTGGAGACAGAAAGGGTGCTTTAGCTTTAGTGTCTGTTCTTCAGGGCATGTGCTGAAGTACTTTCCAATGAGAAAGCCAATATTTCAAGGATCTTTTAGCCAACCATTATTCATTCTACACTTCCCACTGGGCACATAGTGGTTGAATCAACGTTGTTTTCACGTAATTTTTACGAACTTACGCTGAAACAATGTGGAATAGACGTTGAATAGACAACTTTGCACAGTGTGTTGTTTATTCCAGGGAGGGGAAGAAGGCAGTTCATGATCATTACTGATTGTGAAGGAAGATTGAGATTGCTCTCTCAAATATTTTACATTTCTTAGCAGTTGAGAAAGTGACATGGAAACAGTGCCTATAATGTCGTTGAAAATATACATATAACTTTGTATGAATGAAATTGTATATCAACGTTGATGTCCAATAACATCAAAGAAGTCAATATAACATATTCACTTACAGCATTGTTTTAAACAGGTGTAGATTTGCTATTTCACTCTTGGGTGTAACCAGGAAGGGTGGTTAAAATGTTAGAAAGAATGCATTACCTCGATTACCTGATTTGAGAATACCTTGAGTAGCTATTCATAGAAGGCAAATAAAGGCATCCCATCAGTCATATTGGTGGTTTTGTGTCTTAGATTATTTTACATGGGACTCATTTGTATATATAAAGTAGGCTACAAATGAAGAATACTTACCGGTATTCTAAGAGCTGTGCTTTTCTTTAGAATACTGAAATACTGTTGCATGGTTAATATTTGCCATGTAACATTTGCATTTTGGATTAGAAGAATGCTCCACAGATTAGTTGAGACGACCAAAATATCTAATGAATGTGTGTGGTGGACAGAGTCACACTGAAATGCCTAGAGTCGTAATGAAACAAGGAAGAAGAGGTCATCTACCTGTTTTCGGGCCTGACATTGGAGAGGTAGTTGCAGCTCTCCATGCGGCCATTCGAAGAGCTGACCTCCTCCTCATTGTAGCTGCCGCCGGACCTCCCATTGCCAGAGTAAGAACGGGTCATTGGTCTTCTGGAAGTCATTGCCCACTCAACAGATATTCCCACAAATATAAAGGAAAAGTGTCGACTACAGAAGACTGGTCCTTGAGTAAAAAAAGCTCAGCTTGGCATGGATCAAAGCCCCAGTTTCAAGTTGCAGTGTCTTACTGATGTAAGAGTTGCTGGAAAAGAAAGGAGAAAACAGCTGTGAATACTGTAAAAATTTGATCTAGATTAGTCTTTGGGAAACCTTTCAACAACTCAAATAGATCCTTGAATAAAAAATAACATGTATGCACCTTTCTCAAGCAATGTAACAATTATTAAACAAAAATATAATTCAGACAGTGGTAACTGCTTTCCTTTGACCAAGCTAAGCAGTTGCAATGGAGAATGTTATAAATAGGAACTGCTATCAGGCTCTACAAGGGTTTTTAGGAGTCAAACATAATCCTTAGACATTATTTTACAATTCAGAGGTGAACATTGAACTCAAACACTTCTTGGTTGAAAGAAAAGTGTATAATATTGTGAACTTACCATTTATAGGCTTTTCAGTGTCCTTTGGAGCCTGATTCCCAGCAGCAAAACTCTGAATGCAATTGTCAATCATAGGCATACTTGTGGTGCCATCAGGACCCTATTTATAGCAGGCCTACAAATAGCCGCAAGTGCACATCACATTTTCCCAAGCTAGCCTTCAGACATATATTCAACAAGAGAAGGCTAAAGGTACTCCGAGGAAAAATCTATAAATTCCCAAATTGGAAGAAAGTATGTCAAATAAATATCACAAGAGATATCAGATCATTATACACTATCATAGTTGACCAAGCAAGGTCATGTTAAACATACAACCTTTTAACATGTTGACAGCAGTGAGTATAGACTCATATTTCGGTGGGACACTGTGTTGGTGGCAGACTTGTTGCAAAACACTAATATGTTGTGCATCCAGAGATACTTTTTGTCAGTGCTTGGTTCTTACCCAGGGGCAGCCCCCATTTGATACTGCCTACCACTAAAGAGTTCTTCCAAAACACCCTTGAGACTGTGGGTTGTAAATTCATCCATCTGATCACATTGCTTCATTTTCCATTGCCTGCTTAGGTTACCTTTACACACTAAGCACAGAGGACTACTAGCAAAGTGAGGTATTACATAAAATACATGAACTGTATTGCTATTTAATTCAATCACAATTTAAACTAATAAGCACAAGAGTAATTTCATAAAACCGAAATACGTTTCATATAACGTAATAAGCCTATTTATTTCAAAAGTGAGAAGGCGGGAGCATTGTTGAGCATTTTGAGAGACTTCAAAAGTGAAGTCAAAATGAATCAATCTTTTAGATGTCTGTTCTATGTTATTGTTGTCCACGTGTGACTGTTGATCTCGTTGTGGGTAATTATTTCCCTAATTGAATTGCGTTAGTATTGCATTTCATAAGATATTTTATAAAATAGGGCTCATATACTACATCAACTACGGTAAAGGGCGGGTATCATTGTTCCGGGAAAAAAGGATGTCCTTTTATTTTTTTATTGAGATAAAGTTTTGAGGATTCTCGATTAGTTAAATTCTCGACTGTAGTTTGTTTGAGGCAGTCGAATGAATGCTCTTACAGTGTGGCATTTATATGGTGTTTGGTCGCAGTTCAGGTATGTACAAAACATTGATACAGGTAGCCTACACAATAACACTCTCTAGCCATAGAAATGTGTTGGATCACTTTTTCTATAATCATACTATTTGCGTGTTTGTTCTGATTGTTCCCCTTCGTGTTTACCAAAGACTTCTATATTTCATTTAATGTAAGAATACCTCTCACAATTACAACAATTAACATAGGCCTAGTGATTTTTTTCTATGACAATAATATATGATCAAACACTAATAATTGTATAACATATTAATGTGCCTTCTTGCTTTTCAAGAGCTGAAACAACACAGCACATTATGGGATGAGTGTGCAGACAGGAATGTGTGGTGGTGATTCACCTGAGTTTATAGGCTACTAATGTGTGCGTCAGGACATTCTTATTGGTCAAGTAGTATACCATATAACTAACAGTCACAATTTTGAACTGTAGACTAGTAGAGGACATTGTTCAGGTCTAATTTTACAGCCATTAAACTGTAGAACTGTACAGCATATTGATAGTAGCATATAATAGTTACTACTCTGTAATAAGCAATTTTCAGGAAGATGATGATGGACAACTGTCCAGATTTGGCCGGCCAGAACAGATTGTGTTGCAAAGATGCTAGCCTATCAGTCTCTATTTCTCTGGAAATAGATGAATTGTCTTATGGTGATTGTCACATGCACAGTTGTAAAATGGGAAGTGGGGAGAAATCTGCTAGTCACACTTGCCAATGCACATTTGTTCCATTGTGTCCACAAACATAGTCATGGCACTTATCACACATCATCTCCACGTGTTCCTGTGATTTTTGGCTGCTTCTTGGTTTGTGTTGGTTGATACCCAGTTTGATGCCCATATTTTGTCTTTTTTTCACATCTTACAGGCAGCACAGTGCAGGAATGACCAGAACCGACTATAGTTGAGGTTTAGAAGCTCCTATTCCACACTGAAGTGATGAAAAACATGATCAGAGGTGTGAATTTCCCCAATTTATTTTGCAAATCAACTATGTTCCGTGATCTTTGATCAGTACACTGACATAATTTTTTAATAACAATTCTGTAATATAATGTTATCACTTTCCATTTTCAGACCTTGTCATTGTGCAGCATCCTGTTTCTGTGAGTGTACCACTGAACTATCAGGTGAATCTGAGTGTGAGAGCAGAGGGTACAGGTATCCTCAACTACCAGTGGTTCAAATCTGATGAAGAGGAGGTATGTGGTTGTGGAGGATTTTTGTAATTATTGTCTGACACTGTATTATGTTGTCAATTCGTAGAGTAACACAGTGTATAACCAATGAAATGGCTAATGTTTTTTTAGGTATTTGGTGCAACCAGAGCAGATCTGACTGTCACAGCCCAGAGGTCTCAGCTCTACATTTGCCGAGTGAATGACCAGTTCTGCAACTGTGTGTTCAGTGAATGGGTCAAAGTAAAGGTCCCGGACATTGCTAAACCAGGTATATGAATCGTCTATATTAGTTACTAGTTATAAGGTAATATGTTTGCAATGCAGATGTTTAAAACTCCTTTGATCAATGCAGAGCACTATTTTGCATAGAATGTATTAATATTGCATTTTTAATTCTTTAGGTCTCCCAGTAGCCTGGCGAGGGGAGCTACATATCGCCGTACACCCTGCACCCCAGACTGTCAGACAGGGGCAGAGACTCACCCTCAGCTGCTCTGCCTTTGGCATTCCCATCCCACACTACCAGTGGTACAGAAATGGACATCCTCTGTTGGGCAAAACCACTGACACATTGCAGGTAACTCCAGTGTTTAATTACTCCTGCAATGAGGTCATCGTATTTACTCTGTCTTGACATTTGATCTGGCCGAGAGCCAATAGTGCTTCAGTAGTCCTATGTAAACATTGAAATTTAGAAGAACTTGGTTAATATTTAACATAAGGTTTGTTTTCTAGAATAGTCTTATGTGCATGAGTAGAGGCAAACATTAATGGGAATGTGTTTGTGTCCCTTGTAGATACATAATGCAGAGGCAGATGATAGAGGAACATATCTCTGCTCTGTGTCCAATGTTGAAGAAGAAAGATGGACAGAGCCAGCTGATGTTGATATAGGTAAATAGAAATATGATAGAGCTCGAAGGGCATCTTTGCAAATAATTAGGAAGGAATGTTGTTGTTTGTAGGAAGTCACCCCACTGTGAATGATGTTGTAAAATTATGGAGTCTACCTTTTGTGAATGTGTATCTTTAATTATATATAGATATAGTGAATATGAAACCCAAAAGTCCTTCATAGTAGCACATGACAAAACAATAGCAACAGTTATTTGTTCAGTGGCATGAGCTTTACTATTAGCATTTTCTATTTTCCCTGATGAAGTCTATCACATAATTCACTGTAAAGTAATTCCGCACTTTTCAATGAGCTAGTGGAATAGCTGTGAATATTTCGATTTCTGCACATGTCTCCCAGTACCTTTGTACAAAACTATCAAGTGGGTCTTTCCATTCTGTTGAGGATTTAAGGTACTTTCCCTTTGTTAAAGACAGAAATGGTAGGAAGTTGTCAGGCTCTCAACAGTGGGCAGGGTTGTATAGACAACATCTAAATTACTTGAAATGAAACTAGCCTTTGGATGTAGGTTCCCCTTTTGCATTTGAATGTGTTTTCTACATTTTGTCTCAACCAGTCTGAAGTATAACGGAGGCCTTTAACACACTCATATTGCTTTTGATCTTGTTTGTTGTGTTTGATTGACAGATTGAAGTGTGATGTGTGAAGTTATGCACTGATTTCAACCTTTGTTTTTCTTTCTTTTTTCCATTTCGTTCAGAGCCATCTAATCAACTCAAAGTCACAGCTCCAAAACTCACAGGTATGGCTCGGTGTAAATAAAGTATTAGTGTAAATAAAGTATTTGTAATTTTTAGAATGCAGTTTGAGCATTTCCTCATTGAAGAGGGGAACTGTTGTAGCAGTATTTTCGGATATACAGTACCAATCAAAAGTTGACACACATACTACTCATTCCAGGGTTTTTCTTTATTTTACTATTTTCTACATTGTAGAATAATAGTGAAGACATCAAAACTATGAAATAACATCATGGAATCATGCAGTAACAAAAAAGTGTTAAAGTTGCCACCCTTTACCTTGATGACAGCTTTGCACACTCTTGGCAGTCGCTCAACCAGCTTCATGAGGTAGTCAGCTGGAATGCATTTAATTTAACAGGTGAATTTCTTCCTCCTTAATTCGTTTGAGCCAATCAGTTGTGTTGTGACAATGTAGGGCTGGTATACAGAAGATAGCACTATTTGGTAAAATACAAAGACCATATTATGGCAAGAACAGCTCAAATAAGCAAAGAGAAATGACAGTGCATCATTACTTTAAGACATGAAGGTCAGTCAATCCGGGAAAATGTCAAGAACTTTGAAAGTTTCTTCCATCTAGCACTATGATGAAACTGGCTCTCATGAGGACCGCCACAGGAAAGGAAGACCCAGAGTTACCTCTGCTGCAGAGGACAAGTTCATTAGAGTTACCAGCCTCAGAAATTGCTGCCCAAATAAATGCTTCACAGACTTTAAGTAACAGGGTCATCTCAATATCAACTGTTCAGAGGAGACTGCGTGAATCAGACCTTCATGGTCGAATTGCTGCAAAGAAACCACTACTAAAGGACACCAATAATAAGAAGAGACTTGCTTGGGCCAAGAAACATGAGCAATGGACATTAGACCGGTGGAAATCTGTTGTTTGGTCTGATGAGTCCCAATTTGAGATTTTTGGTTCCAACCGCCATGTCTTTGTGAGACGCAGAGTAGGTGAACGGATGATCTCTGCATGTGTGGTTCCCACTGTGAAGCATGGAGGAGGAGGTGTGAAGGTGCTTTGCTGGTGACATTGTCAGTGACTTATTTAGAATTCAAGGCACACTTAACCAGCATGGCAACCACAGCATTCTGCAGCGATACGCCATTCTATCTGCTTTGCGCTTAGTGGGACTATCATTTCTTCTTCAACAGGACAATGACTCAACACACCTCCAGGCTGTGTAAGGGCTATTTGACCAAGAAGGATAGTGATGGAGTGCTGCATCAGATGACCTGGTCTCCACAATCACCCGACCTCAACCCAATTGTGATGGTTTGGGATGAGTTGAACTGTAGAGTGAAGGAAAAGCAGCCAACAAGTGCTCAGCATATGTGGGAACTCCTTCAAGACTGTTGGAAAAGCATTCCAGGTGAAGCTGGTTGAGAGAATGCCAAGAGTATGCAAAGCTGTCATCAAGGCAAAGGGTGGCTACTTTGAAAAATCTCAAATTTGTTTAACACTTTTTTGGTTACTACATGATTTCATATGTGTTATTTCATAGTTTTGATGTGTTCACTATTATTCTACAATGTAGAAAATAGTCAAAATAAAGAAAACCCTGGAATGAGTAGGTGTGTCCAAACTTTTGACTGGTACTGCATGCAGTTTCATGTTTCTACAGTTTAATTAGCTGTTCTTGTTGTACAGTAAATTAACCCCAATTACTAATTCCACTATGGTCTTTCCGTTCAGCGACTGACAAAGTGGCCCTGCTTATTGGTAACCTCAACTACTCCCACCACCCGGACCTGATGGCCCCCACTATGGATGTCCATGAGCTGGCCAACCTGCTGCAGCAGCTGGGCTTCAGAGTGGTGTCTCTTCTGGACCTCACCAGGGAGGAGATGCTGGCAGCCATTGACAAGTTCATTCTTCTGCTTGACAGGGGCGTGTATGGTGAGTTTAACACTGTACAGTATTCTGGTGGTTACATTACAATGGAAAATGTATTTTGAATTGAGTTTTTTTCAGAGACTCTAAAAAGCTAACGATGAGAGTAATACTATTCCCCGTCTCAGAAAAATAGGTGTAAATGTATAAAAAAAAGTATATGTTAAGTGGAAATCAGACTTCGTAGTCTGGTTAAGTTCCCTTTGAACTTATTCTGCTATTTTCCGTTGAACTTGTTGAGGTCACAGTTCATAATTCTATGCTGCTGTTTTGAGATCTTATTAGTAGCTTGGTGTGAGTGTGGTTTAGCAGGCAGATAAGAGGTGGAAAGGAGAAGCATGGGTCTGTAGTGTTTGGTGTGAAAAGCCTTGCTATGTATAGCCGTTTCTAAAGGCCTGTGATACTTCTACTTTACAGAATTATTTAGCGCCTGTAAAGGGCTTTTAGCAACCCAGCAAACTGTCAGTTTATCTCCCTTTTATATTTTAGTCAAATAAATAAATGTTCACACTGTTATTACAGGCACTGAGCCATACACATGACATTTTATTTGGTATGTAAGCATTTTTAAGAATGTATAACTTTCTGCCTCATCTAATAGTCCACGTGTGTGTGTTGTTGGCTGTTATAGAAAACGAGGTCAGCTTAATGTGAAACTAAAAAACAATCTAAAAAGTAGCAACCTGGCTTTCTATGAGCTTTTAGGACCTGCACAGTTTACCTGTTTCCGCTGGACATAATACCTAGAAAGCAAGCAACATAATGGCTTGTTGATTGAGGATAGGGTCAGTGTTGTGTGATATTCTACACAGTATATCTTTGATGAAATGAAACCGGCTAAAACATGGAGCCTTGTTTGACAGATGCATAAAGAGTATGAAACATGTAGCTACTCTACTACGTCCTACTTTCACTGCTCTGAAAACTCCTGACCTTTTTCATGTGCAGTTTCACCCTTTCTTCTTCCTTATCTCTACCTCGCTCTGAACTGGAGTATACACTGAGTGTACAAAACATTGGGAACACCTTCCTAATATTGGGTTGCACATCCTTTTGCGCTCAGAACAGCCTCAATTTGTCGGGGTATGGATTCTACAAGGTTTCGAAAGCGTTCCACAGGGATGCTGGCCCGTGTTGACTCCAATGTTTCCCACAGTTGTGTCAAGTTGGTTGGCTGGATGTCCTATGGGTGGTGGACCATTCTTGATACACACGGGAAACTGTTGAGCATGAAAAACCCAGCAACGTTGCAGTTCTTGACAGACTGTATACCATGCACCTTGCACCTACTACCATACCCTGCTCAAAGGCACTTAAATATATTTTTATTGCCCATTCACAATCCATGTCTCAAGTGATTCAAAGCTTCATCTACACTGATTGAAGTGGATTTAACAAGTG
Source organism: Salvelinus namaycush (assembly GCF_016432855.1). Lineage (NCBI taxonomy): Eukaryota > Metazoa > Chordata > Actinopteri > Salmoniformes > Salmonidae > Salvelinus > Salvelinus namaycush. The sequence continues at coordinate 29,735,175 of NC_052327.1, forward strand.
ACATCGATAAGGGATCATAGCATTCACCTGGTCAGTCTATGTCATGGAGCAGGTGTTCATAATGTTTTGTACACTCAGTGTACTCATCTTGTGCTCTGAATTTACTATTTTACACCTATGAGAGACTTTTCTTTCCTGTGTTCATCTGATGAAGTAACAGTGATCGATGGTAACTAACTCTAAATAGTAATTTAGTAACGTTATGCTATCCCCTACAGCCCTGTTCTACTATGCTGGTCATGGGTATGAACGTTCAGGGAGGAACTACCTGGTGGCCATAGATGCTCCACAGCCCTACCTTCCAGAGAACTGTGTCTGTGTACAGAGGGTCATGCGCATGATGCAGGAGAGACGGACTGCATTGAGTGTGGTCTTACTAGACACCTGCAGAACATGGTAGGCCTCCTGATGGACACCACATGTTACTGTTTGTTGCTCTACATCTTGTCCAACTTTTGTACAAACAGTATTATGATTGTGGAAGGACTAAAACAGGTGTTAAGTTGTATATTCGTGTTAAGTTGTATATTTGTATTTTAAGGTACAACCAAGATTGCATAGCTTCTGAAATCAGGCCCTTGGTACCCATGGGAAACACAGTGTATGGATATGCCACGTATGTATTTTTTGTGTATGTAACAACTTATTTTATGAGTGTTCATTCATGACCTGAAATCTAAATGACCTCCTGCTGCCTTAAAAGATGTGAAGATGCAGAGGCGTATGAGGTGCAGGACGGAGGGAAGAGCACTGGGATCTTCACCAAGTACCTGAACAAGCACATTCTGCAGCCGGAGAAGGTCACTCACGTCCTGGAGCAGGTCTCTGAGGGTCAGTGTTATTGTATGATAGGCTCTGCTCTTATAGTATGACAGTGGCTTTGCTTATAGTACTTCCCTCAGTGTGTGTGACTTTGGAATTTCAGGATGGATGTTTTGACATACTGTTAACACCAATCCATGACTCATATGGGAAACCCCTGTATTTCTTTTGACCAAAAAATACTAGATATTACCCAAGAAAGACTAAATTCCCTGCTAATGAGAGCAGAATAACATTGTCTTCTTAGGTGACTCTTGGTTCTATAGCTCCTCTATATGAGATGCACAGTAATGTCTGTAAACAGGGTCAGTGTGAAAGCTGTTGTTGGATGGAGCACAGACATTTTCACATCCTAAAGGTTCAATGCAGCTGTTTTTATCTCAATCTCAAATAATTTCTGCTTAACAATTCATTTCCTTACTGTGATTGTTTTCAATTAAATGGTTTAAGAAAATAACAAAAAATTCTTAGCAAAGTTCTATTTCTCAAGCAAGAATTTAGCTTGGACTGTCTGGGAGTGGTCTGAGTGGGGAGGGGAAAACTGAAAACTAGCTGTTATTGGAAGAGAGGTTTGGAACTCTTTATTGGTCTATTAACTCATTTACCACCTGGTGATGTAACCAGGCAGGCCAAAACTCCATCCCACCAACACAGGATGAAATTTCAGGTGGTCTTTTCAAACAGCTCTTACACTAAAAGGGCATTATCATCATTTTCACAGTATTATTCCAACCTCAGTGTGGAAATATATATAAAACACAGGTAAATCACATTTTTGACTGCACTGGGCCTTTAACGTTTCTCCATCACTAACTACTCCCACTGGTGCAGCAGGTAGCAGTGGGCTGCGCTTGGAGGGCTGCTTGTTTTATTGTTTGTTACATTCCCCAGCATGAAATCAAAGTGTCACTCAAAGCGGGAACTAACAAAGAGTTGCTGACCAACAACCAAAACAGATGGGTTTTATGAGGGGTTCTGAAAGACACTCATGGGGGTGTCCACTGAAAGTTGACTAGCAACAACAACTGGAACCTAAAAGACACCCACCATGAGCGCACAATAAATTTGCCCAAGAGGCAAACAAAAGAAAGACCCACACCAAACTTAAAGACAGGAATCAAACCAGAAAGGTGGCGCAAAACAAAATCAGACAAAGGAACGCTTTTCTATATCCACACCAACTTAAGGTGTTGACCCTCCACATCTCTCAAGACAATTGGAGCACTGGGTCAGCCACTCTTGAATAGCACCTGGGCCAGCACAGGTGAAACACCTTCCCACTAACGAAACGGAAACCAGAACAGGTGTAACACATACTGAGTAACGAGGTGACACCACTCAGCGCCCCCTACGTGCTAACGATCTATACGTGCTAAAGTCCAACCTCAAAACATAATTGGAAAAACCAAAACCTTAAATAAAATAACATTTTATTGGTCACATACACATGTTTAGCAGATGTTATTGCGGGTGTAGCGAAATGCTTGAAAACCTGCAACATGTTTGATGGGTCTCTCTGGTAACATGACTTTGTGGGACAGAGCTGCATTAGCATGTGACCGCATTCTCTGGAAATTCACACTGTTGGTCGGAGCACAGCAGGAAACCTGAGAGCAGTAGAGTTAAAGACAGCTGCTCTGGCGTGTGTGTGTGTACCCCCCTACACTGCTCTCCTGTGGTCAATCAGCTCCAGCTCCAGTGATCCTGCATAACTTAACACAGCCCATCCAAGGAGGTGGTGGTAAAGTACTGCTTTGGTTGACTGATGAATTGCCAGTGGCTGTAACGGTCGGATCTTGGCACAGAAGCTCACGGCTTACATGATAGATATATTTACTGCACCGTTACTCACTGGGACATTGTGAAAACAAACGTGACTCAATACATTTTATTTCAGGTTTACAGCTACATTTCTGAAAGTGTAATCATGAATGAATCGTGAATAATGATGAGTTAGAACGTTACAGAGAAATAAATATCATACCCCCAAAATCGCTAACCTCCCCTGTTATTGGTAATGGTGAGTTTTGGGGGCGTGATCTTTGTGCATTGTAACTTTCATTCATTCATGGATATCAGTAATCATGGTAGCATCCACATTAATATAGAAGTGTTGAGAAGCATATTCTATTCATATTTACAATAAAAGTGACTTCACAATAAAAGTGACTCCAATATATTATTTACCATTAATTTCTATTGGGCACAACATAATCCAAAACACAACCAAAACAACCTGTAAATGCAGCCAACAAGTTTGTGGAGTCACAAGCTTGAGGTAGTCAATGCATGCTAGGAATATGGAACCAAATACTAAACGTTTGACTTAATTTAATATTCTAAGTGAATTTGTTCAAATACTTATGGGGGGACTAGATACATAAAGTGCATTAATTTCTACACGGTAAAACAGATATGTATGAAAATACCCTTGAATAAAAGGTGACGTTTTGTACTGCAGGGATCATCAACTAGATTCTGCCGTGTGGCCGATTTGTCTCTTGAGCTCATGGTCGGGGGAACGGAACATAATTACAAATAATTTGTAGACTGCAAATTGACCTCAAGAAGCCCAAACAGATATAAAATTTGACTAAAACATAATAATTTCAAACATTGCTTACATTTGTGTATGATCTCGTCTCTCTGTTATGCGTGGGAATACTTTGTCTAACTGTTGCATTTATCAGAATCGTATTTTAGACCTTATAACAACCGTTGCTAATTCATGTCTAGGAAATAATATTCACTGAAGTGACAGATCATGAGACCATGTTCCCAGAACCTCATTTGAAGAATTATGATCTATGTCCGTCTTCGAGTTATTTATTAATGGAAAAATAGTTGATGATGAACTGCTGTTCACTCAACTCTAATGGAAACATGGCGAAGACAGCTTGCTTAAAATATGTACTAAAGCCATATCCTCTGCAAGGCTAAGAGTAAGCCTGTATCCAGGGCCCTGAATAGGGTTTCAGTGTATCAGTTGTCCCTTTTCAGTTGTCCCCGTATGCCCTCATTGTAAATAATATATTTTTGTTAGCTGACTTGCCGAGTTAAATAAAGGTTACATTTAAAATGTAAAAAATGTCACATCTGACCCACAATGCCTTACACATGCCTGTCATCTAAACATTTCACTCTTATTATCCACATGTTTAACATTTCAGAGCCTTTACATCAGTCAAATAGTATTATTATTTTCATTTCAGTCCTACTATTGAACCTTCCTTAAGAACAGCTGTTACCTTGGCAGCATAGGCTAACCTTTAACATTTACCCTGTCCCTCAGATCTAGGCAGAGACCCTCTGGTCACAGGGAAGCAGGCGGTGGAGATCAAACACACGCTGAAGGAGCCTCGCTCCCTAACAGATCCGGTCAGGACCACCGGCCACACTGGGGAGCTACGTCTGAGAGATGCCTGCTGGAGACAAGCCAACGGTAAGTTTTTACACCACAATATCCGCAATCCAGACCCTTTTTAACAAAAAATGGTAATCGAAAGACACTATTGATAAATTATTGTGTGTATGTCAAGTGCTGTTCTTATTTTAGATGCATTAGCAATGGTATGGTGTGTGATTTTCTATGAAATACTGTAATGTAATTTTCTTGCCCTAAACTAGTCTTATCAAGAAAGAGGAATAGCAATATGTTCCCTCCTCCCTACACCCCCTCCAGTTCTGCATGTGATATGGATGTGGCTGTTAAAAACAGTGTGGTTTAGCATGAGTCATGACCATCACACCACCATTCAATAATTTACAGTTTATTTGTGGTGATAACAGACAGGGAACTTATTTGTATATTTAAAGTCAACTATAAGCTTATTTCACTCACAGTATATCAGTTGTATGCATAACAGAAGGGAATATACTTTTGTTGTCCCCCTGTCACCTAGGAACTTTCTTATCGTGTATTATTTATTCAAATAGAATGTTGTCATCACTGAAGTTCTTGAAAATCCCTATGTATATTTTGGCCTCAGATTTTAAAGAACAAACTCCTACTGTAACCTTTTTCAAGGACAAGGTGACATCTGATAAAATAAACTTTGTGGTTTAGCATGAGTCATGACCATCACACCACCATTCAATAATTTGCAGTTTATTTGTGGTGATAACAGACAGGGAACTTATTTGTATATTTAAAGTCAACTATAAGCTTATTTCACTCACAGTATATCAGTTGTATGCATAACAGAAGGGAATATACTTTTGTTGTCCCCCTGTCACCTAGGAACTTTCTTATCGTGTATTATTTATTCAAATAGAATGTTGTCATCACTGAAGTTCTTGAAAATCCCTATGTATATTTTGGCCTCAGATTTTAAAGAACAAACTCCTACTGTAACCTTTTTCAAGGACAAGGTGACATCTGATAAAATAAACTTTTTCATTTAACATGCCTGGCCAATTCTCTTATCTAGTCTGTCTCCTAGAGATAAAATCAAATAAAATAAAAATGTATTAGTCACATGTGCCGAATACAACAGTGAAATGCTTACTTACAACCCCTAACCGACAGTGCAGTTTCAAAAAACTACGGATAAGAATAAGAGATAGCATCCTATGTCAGATGCTTTCTGACATAGGATTTGTATCTTAAAACTGTCTTTCCATGTGATATCATCCCACACAGAGCTACCACGTCAGAAGCTGCTTATTTTCCCCTGTGGAGTTGAGGTGGAGGTCAGCTTTTCAGCCTTGTTCTCTAACGTCATGGTTGCCTTCGGCACAGTGAAAACCACTGGCCCCAGGACCCAGGACTGCACTGTTACTCTGAGGAGCACACCTGTGAGTCACCTCTTCACACTTACTTGTTGATACCTGCCACATTATGTAAAGGGCAGGGTGTGGTGAACAAACACCCACTAGTAAGAATTTTGACTTAGTTGCGTAACTTCACATGACACTGCAGATAATTATTTGATTGAAAGGGCTTTATAACTCCTTGTGAGACCCTAGAAATGTATACATAATTGTATTCATCTGTAGGCTACACTCACAACAAAACTGAAAACAGAAGGTTAAGAAAAGAGTTGGTTCTGCAAATGGTGTTTGAACTATTTCAGTTTATGGTCACAGCTCTCAAGGCTAAAATTGTCGTATAGATATTTATCTGAACTTGACATGGCATAACGCTTTGTAATTTTGAACGTTTATTGCTCATAGAACAACGTTTTATATGTAGAGAACATGCAGGTACAAAGGTTGTCAAGAGTGCAGAATCATCCCCTCCCCACTCTAGGGTAAATCTTATGCACAGAACACTTATTGGCATAGTTCTGCCTTATGCGGCGTATGCCCTCTTGGCTTTCACGAGAGCGTTACACAGTCATTGAATGATGTTTCCCATTTACAAGAATGTTGTGCCCATATATAGAGTTCCTAGCTGTAATAAATGGCGGAAGTGAGAAACAAGAGCAGGAAATTGGTGCACAACCGCTTATCAAGTGTTTGCTTCTGTGGCGTGATAACTCCTTGGAGCATACTGACACCTAGTGGTTCAATGCATTATTTTCCCCGTACACAAAACCAATATACCATGTATGTGTAACCTTTATTTAACTAGGCAAGTCAGTTAAGAACAAGTTCTTACTTACAATGACAGCCTACCGGGGAACAGTGGGTTAACTGCCTTGTTCAGGGGCAGAATGATAGATTTTTACCTTGTCAGCTCAGGGATTCAATCCAGCAACCTTTCAGTTACTGGCCCAACACTCTAACCACTAGGCTACCTGCCACCCCATCTATAATAATAATAAGTGGGTGTGATAGGTTTTGTTGTAGTTGCCTGATGTATTTTATTCCAAACCTCTGTCTAGGCAATGGAGGATATCTTCTCTAGTCCTGGCAGATCAGGTGAAATGGACTCTCTCTTGCTAAACAACTTGGTTGCTGAAAACCCTGACTGTAGCCTCAGACTTTGTGGCCTTCAAAAGCTCCAGGTATGCTTACTTTCTGCGTCCTCATATTTACAATAAAAAGTAAGCAATAATATGGTAGAAAGGTTTACATTTTGCGATCTATCATTTATTCAGTGGTTAACTAAAAGTGTGAATAAAAATCTATATTCTGTTTTTTTATCTCTGTTCCAAAGGGATCCTTAGTGATAAAGGTGGACCTACACTATACCCACACGGGCAGCAAGCTGCGGCTGCAAGAGAGCAAACAGCTAGACATAGGAAAGCCTTTGGTAGCATCCTGTGATCAGTACAGGGGACAGCAAGCTTTGGTGACCCAGAGACAAGAAGGTGCCCCTTCCCAGAGTATGGGCCAAGTTTCACACAGCAAGCAGCCTCCACGTCAAACACTGGCCCAGCCAGGTCGCCCCTTCACCAGGAAGGCAGAGTGTGCTGCCAAAGTCCCTACTGCAAGGAGCAACGAACCAGAGGAGAATGATGAGACAGAGCCTCAAGACTTTACCTTCTGATTTCCGCTCTCCACGTCTTTGGAAAATGGATAGTTTAGTAGTAGTAGTGACTAGTGTAGTCGATAGGATATTTGCTGTTTAGGCTTAAAGCAATGCACATAATTAAATCAGCATGATACATTCTATTTCTCTGGTTAGGCTACATTTCATCAGTTTAATGATGGTTATGAGGTGTGTGTGTGTCAGTGTGTATATACATGTGTAATGTGAGTTTGAGGAGATTATCTCCTGGATTATGTTCCTCTCTTAAAGCACTATTCGGTTCTTAGTTCTCAGCATGATACTCAAGCAATATTTATTCTTAAATGATCACAGTATGAAAAAAGCTGACTTTTAATAACAATAATAATACACATTTCAGCTCTTATGTACCTGTATGTAACTATTAAAATTAATGAAATACCATTTTTATTACTGTATTATTCAAGATTAATTTATGATTAACACAATTTGTGGTTTTATATTTTAACTACTTTAATATATTTATTAATATATAGACTATGTTATCCGTATTAACAACAATCCTACAATTCATTACAATTCCCATAAACTGAAAGAAAAAATACAATAATTCAGACAAAAGACAAGAAAGGTTAGCTAAAATAAACGTCATATAAGCAGACATGATGAGCAGATGAGGAACAATAGGATATTAGCTAACTAATTCCATTTGCAAATTTGCAAAAAAATAAGAAACCTAAACATTTATGACTGAAATGTACCAAACAAAAATGCATAGCTAAATAAACAGATTCAAATAGTTTTTAAACATGGTGTCACATTTTCAGATTCAGTTGTCTCTGGATAGTTTACTAAACATAGCATTCGACATTTGAAAGGTCTATAAAATACAGAAAAGACTATCATTACCTCATAAATAAAAAGTAATCTAGCTAGCGAGCTAGCTACAGTTTTGTCGATTTAAATAACTACAATTGCGCGAATATGCCGCTGCATGCTGGGTTATAAACCTAATATCTCCAATATTTGTACAAGCCCTGGTAGCTCGCCGTGATCGTATAGTGGTTAGTACTCTGCGTTGTGGCCGCAGCAACCCCGGTTCGAATCCGGGTCACGGCATTGCGAACACAATGTCACGGCAAAAGGGCAGAATTTTTTCGGGATTGTCTTGTTCTTTTTTTGAAGCTTGAAAATGTTTTATAAGTTATCCTCGTTCAGTCATTGCTTGTCGAAACAATTTTCCAAACACAGCGAACCTATGAAGTCGGCTGTAGTCATTCATATGAAATGTGTTATATGTCCGCTAGGGGGTGGAAGAGTCGCTATTCGATAATTGTTGTGCTGAGACTATTGTGCGAAAAGCCATAAATCAAATCAATCAATCAGATGTATTTATAAAGCTCTTTTTACATCAGCATTCGTCACAAAGTGCTTATACAGAAAGATTTGGCATTGGTCCCCAGATCCTCAAAAAGGCAAAGCTTCCTGCCATCCAGGACTTCCATACCAGACGGTGTCAGCAGAAGGCCCTAAAAATTGTCAAAGACACCAGCCTCATAGACTGTTCTCTGCTACCGCACCGCAAGCGGTATCGCAGCGCCAAGTCTAGGTCCAAAAGACTCCTTAACAGCTTCTTGTTTCCAAGTCTTAAGACTGCTGAACAGTTAATTAAATAGCTACTCAGACTATTTGCATTAACCCCCACCCCCTTTTTTTTACGCTACTGCTACTCACTGTTATTTATCTAGTCATTTTACCCCTAACTACATGTACATATTATCTCAATTACCTAGACTAACCTGTAATTTACCCCCCCCCATTGACTCTGTACCGGTACATACTGTGTATATAGCCTCGTTATTTATATTTTATTGTGTTACCTTTTTTAAACTTTAGTTTATTTTTATTTTTAATTTTTTTTACTATTAATTTTATTAAAACTGTATTGTTGGTTAAGGGCTTGTAAGTAATACTTTCACGGTAAGGTCTACAACTGCTGTATTCGGCGGATGTGACAAATACGATTTGATTTGAATTACGAGAAGACACCCTGTCTATTATTTTGTCTTGTGTCTTAGGCTACTATCTGTAAACTCAAAAAAATTTGGTATAAATAAGTGGATAAATGTATTTTCATGATTGCTCTGGCAATGGTCACTGAGTCATACAATTGGGAAATAAATTCGGTTGAGGGATAGCTATCCCGGACGCAAGATGGTGGTATTATTCCTTTTAAGTCATTTGTCATAAACGACGCAGCCTAAAACGAATAATACCGCCATCTTGCGTCTGGCTGGGCTACCCCTCATTCGTTTGACTTTAGGCGCTAAACATTCATAAACATGGAATGCATGGGAGACTGAAAACACCACATTTGGACCTCCTAGTGCCAATTGATGGCATAAGAAAATTAAAGGATGAAATATTAATTTTAGGTATTGCTTATTTAGGGCTTCTGCCCATTTTGTGGACATCGCTTCCATTGGTTCTCATTGACGTCTGTCTATTCTAAGGGACCGCCCTCTAGCTCAAGTTGCAAGTGGTGAATGGTCACCCATCGTTCGGCGACGGTTTTGCTCCTGGATCTGGATGCGAGCGTCATTTCAATGATTCCGCACTGTGGCCAGTGTCTGTTGTGTTAACTTCATGGGATAGACAATGCTGCGTCTTGGCAGTAGAATCTTCAGCTGCTGCTAGTCTGGTTGATCGAAAAATGTAGTCATTCAGTGACATTGCTTACATGCTGTGTTTAGTTTATTGTTCTGGTCCTAGACGCAGACCAGCAATTCTGTGAGAAGATGTTGAGTCGAATAATGAGTGGCAGCATCAGGAATCTGGATAGAGAATATGACTGCACCGTAAGACTCCTGGATGATACGGAATACACATGCACAATTCAGGTCAGTCACGTGCTCTATATTTTACAATAACTGTTTTCCCTCGGCAGAGCATATGGCAAGGCAAGTGCTGCAATTGTCTCCATATAGAAAAGCACGCACAGTGTTTCAGGATGTTACTACCGCAAGGGTCCATACCTCCATTGAAGTTAACATTTAAAATGGTTAAGGTAAGGGATAAGGTTAGGCTTTAGAGTATGGACGTCCCAAGGATTCTGGATAGCACTGACCCTTCAGAAAGTGCCCGCATCCCGCAGGTCCCACGATAGGCATGATCTGAATCTATTGCTGTGTGAATAACTTGTTTTCTAACACATTTTTGCAGTAGCCTATGCAGGGATCATCAACGTGGGCCGATGTTCTCTTGAGCGTATGGTCGGGCCGCAGGAACATAATTAAAAATAATTGTGTAGACCGCAAATTGACCGCAAGAAGCCCAAACATACATAATGTTAGACTAAAACATAATAATTTCAAACCTTGCTTACGTTTGTATACGATCACGTGTCTCTCTATTATGAGTGAGAATACTTGCGAACAGGGTTAGGGCCAAATAAAACCACCCGCGGATCACTTGCAGGCAGTTGGGAACTCTGGTTCCCTATGCCATCTGACTTGATGCACCTAGAGCAGGGTTTCCCAAACTCAGTCCTGGGGCCTTCATGGGTGTACTTTAGTTTTTTCCCCCTAGCACTACACAGCTGATTCAAATAATCAAAGCTTGATGATGAGTTCATTATTTGAATTGGCTGTGTAGTGCTAGGGAGAAAATGTGCACCCAGGGGGGCCTCAGGATGGAGTTTGGGAAACCCTGACATAGAGGATGTCCTATAGGTAACTGTACGTCCGACGTGGGGTATCTGTATGATAATCCACCAGCCACATGACCTTATTGGCGTTTTTGTTGCTGACATAGGCTAAACATGGCAAAAAGGAAATGGTTTATAACAGACACATAATCTAGCCTACTAGTGGAATTGTTGTTTTTCACTATCATGACAGCGCTGAAAGTAGGGGTTTGAAAAGTGATCAACAGTTTTCAGGTTTTATATTTGAATCTGTCAACAGTTTTAAGAGTTCCATGTTATTATTACTCAAATAGGATTTTATTGTTGCTCAAGAGCAATTTGTTTACTGAAAAGGTTATGAGCCTGTATATAGTTCACTACTATATGTAGACATATAATTATAATATAACAAGTTATGTTTTGTCGAAAGTAAAGTTAGATACATTTCCTGTAGAAATCAAAGTGAGATTGATTTCCTGTAAGGGAAGATAGGAAGGAGTATGGTGTTTGTTTCTTTTTATTTTGTTTGCTGCTAGTCTTGCTTTGATGTATCCGTCATTTTATCTTCAGCCTGAAATAAAGGTAGGGGAGAGGGTCGATCAGAATCAATTACAGTATGTTTGTGTGTGTATTCATCTGTGGATTATCGTTCCCCAGAAGTTAGTGGGGAGAGCTGTCTCCTGGACTGAGGAAATCCCTAGAGGGCTCCTACTATTTTTAACACATTGAGATATTCAACAAATCTTGTAGAGGGAAAAATGATTAAGGTTTAGGGACACCTGTATGATGCAATGAAATGTTAAAGCTGCAGTCCTTGTTTCTGTTTTTTTGCTGAAACATTTCCCTTTTGGTTGCATGCATCTCTGTTGGAAATATATTTAAAATAAAATTGTATTTGTCACATGCGCCGAATACAACAGGTGTAGACCTTACAGTGAAATGCTTACTTACAAGCCCTTAACAACAATGCAGTTTTAAGAAAAATACCTAAAAAACAAAGAAATAAAAGTAACAAATATACAAACAAATTGTAAATTAAAGAGCAGCAATAAAATAACAATAGCGAGGCTATATACAGGGGGTACCGGTACACAGTCAATGTCTGGGGGCACCAGTTAGTCGAGGTAATTGAGGTAATATATCAATGTGGGTAGAGTTATTGAAGTGACTTATGCATAGATAATAACAGAGAGTAGCAGCAGCGTAAAATAGGGTGGTTGGGGTAATGCAAGTAGTCTGGGTAGCCATTTGATTAGATGTTCAGTAGTCTTATGGCTTTTAGGGTAGAAGCTGTTTTGAAGCCTCTTGGACCTAGACTTGGTGTGCGGTAGCAGAGAGAACAGTCTATGACTAGGATGGCTGGAGTCTTTGACAATTTTTAGGGCCTTCCTCTGACACCACCTGGTATAGAGTTCCTGGATGGCAGGAAGCTTGGCCCCAGTGATGTACTGGGCCACACGCACTACCCTCTGTAGTGCCTTGCAGTCAGAGGCCTAACAGTTGCCATACCAGGCAGTGATGCAACCAGTCAGGATGCTATCGATGGTGCAGCTGTAGAATCTTTTCGCTCTAGAGTTGATGATTTGAGATAGAATCTCAGAGCTCCAGGAGAGTGAGAGTGATTTCAGAAGGCCCATCTTGTAAACAGGCCACATGCTAGCCCTTGTATTCCTGCTAGTGCCTTGAGGCTGAGCTGGTCATGGGGGTGAGGAGTGATGAAGCAGAAAGTGTCTGCCTATTCTCTGCTCTGGCAGTCTGGACTGGAGTAGTGGCTGGCTACTTCTTTTGTTCTTTCTCGACCTGACTGCAGTTCGGTGTCGTTACCGACTTCAGTGGGCAAATGCTCATCTTTGATGGCCACTCACGCTGGAGAAGTGTGTTCTTCACGGATTAATCTTGCTTTCAACAGTACCGGTGTCGTGTGGGGAAGCGGTTTGCTGATGTCAATGTTGTGAACAGAGGGCCCCATGGTGAAGGTGGAGTTATGGTATTGGAAGGCATAAGCTATGGGTAACGAACACAATTACATTTTATTAATGTCAATTTAAATGCACAGAGATACCGTGACTTTATCATTGTCGTGATCATTGTCGAGATCATGTCGAGATCATGGCCCATTGTCGTGCCATTCATCTGCCGCCATCACCTCATGTTTCAGCATGATAGTGCACAGCCTCATGTTGCAAGGACCTGTACACAATTCCTGGAAGCTGAAAATGTCCCAGTTCTTCCATGGCCTGCATACTCATCAAACATGTCACCCATTGATCATGTTTGGGATGCTCTGGATCGACAGCGTGTTCCAGTTCCGGCCAATATCCAGCAACTTCAAACAGCCATTGAAGACGAGTGGGACAACATTCCACAGGCCACAATCAACAGCCTGATCAACTCTATGCGAAGGAGATGTGTCGCGCTGCATGAGGAAAATGTTGGTCACACCAGATACTGACGCGTTTTCTGATCCAAGCCCCTACCTTTTTTTAAAGGTATCTGTGACCACAGATAGATGCATATCATGTGAAATCCATACATTAGGGCCTAATAAATGTATTTCAATTTACTGGTTTCTTTAAATGAACTGTAACTCAGTAAAATCTTTGTTGCATGTTGCGTTTATATTTTTGTTCAGTGTACATGTTAACTGCCCAAATTATTGGATGGCCTGCCAAAAATGTAGGATTTTTTTAATGCACTGCGTACGTGTGGACCGAAAAGTCATGCAGTGAGGAATTACAATCTTCAGAGAATGTTTTTCTAATTTATCTGCAGATAGTCGTTGTCTGAAGCAGTAGTAATCGTGTGACAGTCAGGGAGACAAATGAACAGCTCTTTCACAGATGCGATTTGTTTCCTGACATTCACCAAAAATAGCAGTTCAAAAAGAACTAGTGATGATGTGGCTAGGGCAGGGGTTCCCAAACTTTTTTGGCCCACGACCCTATTTTGATATCTGAAAATGATCACAACACCAACCATGTGAAAAAAATTATGTAATTAACAGCCAATGTTTACTTTTTTATTTGCGGCTATTGCAGTCAATTGAAAAACATTCTAACAGTATTTCTGATTGTCTTCTCAACTCACCATTCACCATCACATACGTTTAATGTGGGGCTATGACAGTCAATCGCAAATTACTTGACATAATGTATCTCACCACCATTAAAGAGATGGGTGTGCGTGATGCGAGGTCAAATCATAAGGTCAGTCAGTGATCATCAGGTCAGAAAGTCGGAGCTCTAGAAAGAGGCCCGAGTTCACGAGTTGGAATTCCGAGTTGGATAACCATTCAAAACTATTTTTCCCAGTCGGAGCTAGTTTTATTCACAGTTCCCCTATTGTCTTGAACGCACTGAAGTCGTAAGTCCGAGATTTCCGAGTTCCCAGTTATTTTGAACGCCGCATTAATGCTCAGATGTAGACGGCAGGGTATTATTCCCTTTGAGTCAGAAACCAAAACACCTCCGTAGTGACCCGTGAATGCTTTGTCTGCATCATTCGGTCACATAACAGCTCGATCAGCTGTTCGATTTCACTTACCGGCATGTCTTCTGAGCCAGAATCACAGTCAAATGGATTGGAAAGTAGGTCCCAAAGCGCTATTCCAAGCATTGGAGGTGAGCAGTCATCACTTGTGTGGGACCCTTACTGATGCTGTTTCTGTTAGAAACATGCACAGCCGATGGAAGGGGGGGGCATGGTTTGCTTTTGGAAGACTCCAATAAGAATTCTTTCCTCTGATCTGAATCCACTGATTCGGTTACTCATCTGTAGAATGTTTTTGTAGCCCTGCCTGCTTGGATTCAGTTCATTCAGTTTATCATATGTCTGTAATATAGGCAAGGAGACACATTTTCTTACACAGAAAGTCAACCAAGTCTTCTTTTTTTTTTACCTCCATTGTGAATGACAACAGTTCCTCTCTCAATGCGAAAAATCTTTTCAACACTCCCCATCGATAACCACCAAGCCTCAGTGTGAAATAGAACATTGTCATGCTGTCATGGGCTCCCGAGTGGTGCAGTGGTCTAAGACAATGCATCCCAGTGCAAGAGGCATCACTGCAGTATCTTGTTCATATCCAGGCTGCATCACATCCGGCCGTGATTGGGCGGTGCACAATTGGCCCAGTGTCGTCCGGGGTAGGCCGTCATTGTAAGTAAGAATTTGTCTTGCCTAGTTAAATTTAAAAAATGCTCTGATCCCATATCTCCACATAGTTTTCTGAACAAGTGTGCGCGCAGTGGATGTTGTTTACAACCTAAGTTACCTGCTGCAGTATATAGTTCTGTGTTCAGCTCTTTTGCCGTCAGTTGCTCTCCGTGTATCATACAATGCGTCCATATGGCAGAGGGAGACACATTCATAATGGATTCAAATGCAACAGTCAAGTGTGACCTTTTCACATGATCTAAGGACGCTCTCTGGTTGAATTTTAGATTTTAATAATTTTCATTTGGCTTTTTAAGGTTAACCATATTCCAAGGATTTTGAGATACAATGACGATATTATAATATGTATATTTTTGTATATATACAGTGTGGCAATAAAGTATTTAGTCAGCCACCAATTGTGCAAGTTCTCCCACTTAAAAAGATGAGTGAGGCCTGTAATTTTCATCATAGGTACATTTCAACTGTGAGAGACAGAATCGAAATAAAAATCCAGAAAATCACATTGTATGATTTTTAAGTAATTCATTTGCATTTTATTGCATGACATAAGTATTTGATACATCAGAAAAGCAGAACTCAATATTTGGTACAGAAACCTTTGTTTGCAATTAGAGATCATATGTTTCCTGTAGTTCTTGACCAGGTTTGCACACACTGCAGCAGGGATTTTGGCCCACTCCTCCATACAGACCTTCTCCAGATCCTTCAGGTTTCGGGGCTGTCGCTGGGCAATACGGACTTTCAGCTCCCTCCAAAGATTTTCTATTGGGTTCAGGTCTGGAGACTGGCTAGGCCACTCCAGGACCTTGAGATGCTTCTTACGGAGCCACTCCTTAGTTGCCCTGGCTGTGTGTTTCGGGTCGTTGTCATGCTGGAACTCAGTAAAATGCTGGAAGACCCAGCCACGACCCATCTTCAATGCTCTTACTGAGGGAAGGAGGTTGTTGGCCAAGATCTCGCAATACATGGCCCCATCCATCCTCCCCTCAATACGGTGCAGTCGTTCTGTCCCCTTTGCAGAAAAGCATCCCCAAAGAATGATGTTTCCACCTCCATGCTTCACGGTTGGGATGGTGTTCTTGGGGTTGTACTCATCCTTCTTCTTCCTCCAAACACGGCGAGTGGAGTTTAGACCAAAAAGCTCTATTTTTGTCTCATCAGACCACATGACCTTCTCCCATTCCTCCTCTGGATCATCCAGATGGTCATTGGCAAACTTCAGACGGGCCTGGACATGCGCTGGCTTGAGCAGGGGGACCTTGCGTGCGCTGCAGGATTTTAATCCATGACGGCGTAGTGTGTTACTAATGGTTTTCTTTGAGACTGTGGTCCCAGCTCTCTTCAGGTCATTGACCAGGTCCTGCCGTGTAGTTCTGGGCTGATCCCTCACCTTCCTCATGATCATTGATGCCTCACGAGGTGAGATCTTGCATGGAGCCCCAGACCGAGGGTGATTGACCGTCATCTTGAACTTCTTCCATTTTCTAATAATTGCGCCAACAGTTGTTGCCTTCTCACCAAGCTGCTTGCCTATTGTCCTGTAGCCCATCCCAGCCTTGTGCAGGTCTACAATTTTATCCCTGATGTCCTTACACAGCTCTCTGGTCTTGGCCATTGTGGAGAGGTTGGAGTCTGTTTGATTGAGTGTGTGGACAGGTGTCTTTTATACAGGTAACGAGTTCAAACAGGTGCAGTTAATACAGCTAATGAGTGGAGAACAGGAGGGCTTCTTAAAGAAAACTAACAGGTCTGTGAGAGCCGGAATTCTTACTGGTTGGTAGGTGATCAAATACTTATGTCATGCAATAAAATGCAAATGAATTACTTAAAAATCATACAATGTGATTTTCTGGATTTTTGTTTTGTTTTAGATTCCATCTCTCACAGTTGAAGTGTACCTATGATTAAAATTACAGACCTCTACATGCTTTGTAAGTAGGAAAACCTGCAAAATCGGCAGTGTATCAAATAGTTGTTCTCCCCACTGTATGTATTTTTTCAGGATTTTGGAAATTCTCCCAAGACCACATTTTCATATCCACATGGGGTCGCGACCCCCAGTTTGGGAACCACTGGGCTAGGGAATAATACACCTGACTTGCCATGCCAGTGGAGGTCCAGAGAGCATGTTCCTCATTTAATTATTCCTCTGCCCTTTCTCCCAGGCTGCTAGCCTGCCAAAGACACCCAGGATTCCAGGACACCTAGACTGGAATCAGGAAGCAGTGAAAGGCGTAACTAGGTCACACTCTCTCTCTCTCTCTCTCTCTCTCTCTCTCTCTCTCTCTCTCTCTCTCTCTCTCACTCACTCACTCACTCACTCACTCACTCACTCACTCACTCACTCACTCACTCACTCACTCACTCACTCACTCACTCACTCACTCACTCACTCACTCACTCACTCACTCACTCACTCACTCACTTCTTTCACCCGCTCACTTTTGCGCATTTCCTATTCCCACTGTGTGTTGAGATTCCCCTGGGGACCTGTTTTCATTACACTCTGATCACTTCCCTAAACTGTTTAACAAATTCAGAGTTGCCTCTGGAGCAGGATGGCCTCCTTCCTTTGACATCTACAATGCACAGGTGGGCCATTACAGCCTTCACTATCATCATCTTCAGAAAATACTGTGCCAAAACCAGGGAAGAGAAAGTCCTTAACACATAGATGGGAAAAGTACTGTATCTGTCTTAATGCATGACCGTAAGTTTTACTCCAATGAATTATGGATCTTTCCTCTATATTTGTGGGATGAGAAAGTGAGGGCTCAACATTATACATCCCTGTAGTTTGATTGAAGCCGCTACCATTCCCCTATCCCCATAGTCTCAAAATCTCGACCCTAGGGTCTGGTTTCAATGACAGACTCTTTAGGCATAAAGGAACTACGTCACTGCCCAGGGGCACAACTTTCACTGGGGACAGGGGGGGCATATCCCCCCCCCCCACATTCTGAAATTGCATATTTGTCCCCCCCCCCAGTGTTATCATTGGAATGTTATACAAAATGAGGCAACGGTGTGCCTTAGGACCATGCAGACACCTCCGAACGTCGGGTAGGCTGTTTGGAGTGTTTATCCGACTGGGTGAATAAAAAATACCCAAGCTGTATGTGAAAGTAAATTCAGAGTGAGGTTGGGTTTTTGTAGGCTACATTGACATCTGATTTGCTCAAAAAAGGGCACCATCATTTCAGCGTGTAGCTAGGTATACTATCATTCATCCATGGTTGATTGGATCTTTGGAAGTCTCGACAAACCATTTCTGTATGTATCCATGGTAATACCGGGGCATTACCATGCTGAAACAGGAAAGTGCCTTCCCTAAACTGTTGCCACAAAGATGGAAGCACAGAATTGTCTACAATGTAATTGTATGCTGTAGCATTAAGATTTCCCTTCCCTGGAACTAAGGGGCCTAGCCCGAACCATGGAAAACAACCCTAGACCATTATTCCTCCTCCAACAAACTTTACAGTTGGCACTATGCATTCGCGCAGGTAGCGTTCTCCTGGCACCCACCAAATCCAGATTTGTCCGTCGGACTGCCAGATGGTGAAGCGTTATTCATCATTCCAGACAACGTTTCCACTGCTCCAGAGTCCAATTGTGGCTGTCAGGCCATGGAGACCCATTTCATGAAGCTCCCAATGAACAGTTATTGTGCTGACGTTGCTTCCAGAGGCAGTTTGGAACTCGGTAGTGAGTGTTGCATATGAGGACAGCCAATTTTTACGCGCCACGCGCTTCAGCACTCGGCGATCCCATTCTGTGAGCTTGTGGCCTACCACTTCACGGCTGAGCCGTTGTTGCTCCTAGACATTTCCACTTCACAATAACTGCACTTACAGTTGACCGGGGTAGCTCTAGCAGGGCAGGCATTTGATGACCTGACTTGTTGGAAAGGTGGCATCCTATGACGGTGCCATGTTTAAAGTCACTGAGCTCTTCAGTACAGGCCACTCTACTTCCAATGTTTGTCTATGTCGTTTTTATACACCTGTCAGCAATGGGTGTGGCTGAAATAGCCGAATCCGCTAATTTGAAGGGGTGTCCACATACTTTTGTATATATAGTGTACCATTTTACTATCAACATTGAAACAAGGTCAAATGAAATACGGGTGTTGTGTTTCATTTTACATCCTGGAGCTGTCTAAATGGGAGTCCTTTTTTTGTCCTGTATGATAGACGTGAGAGTGAAAGTAGGCCATGTCTAGACCATGTGTTCTCTCTACCATCATCACAAGCTCTCTGACCTCTCATTGCATGTTTGTAAAGCCCCATTTTTTTGCTGCTACATTAGTGGCTCAATCTTCTCATTGTGTTCAGCTACACT
The DNA here is from genome assembly GCF_016432855.1 of Salvelinus namaycush. Classification (NCBI taxonomy): domain Eukaryota; kingdom Metazoa; phylum Chordata; class Actinopteri; order Salmoniformes; family Salmonidae; genus Salvelinus; species Salvelinus namaycush. Next base: position 29,754,602 of record NC_052327.1, read on the forward strand.
CTCCATTTTGTTACATTTGAGTGCAACGAGGTGCGTTGAAGGTGGATTTCTAATTGCAAACCAATAGCTTCTCTGTCTATATGTGGTTGTTTTTATCCAAGAACACCTTGTATTGCTGTATTGGAGATGTGTTGTGTCATAGTGTGCTGTTTGCTGGTAAAAATCAACACATCCCAGGAGAATAGTTGTCCAGATGGAGCTAGTCTCAGCGTTGAGGTAGGACTCACAACAGCACAGAACGAAGGCACTTTACTGAGCTGCAATAAAATCAAAGCAGTGTCTTCAGGTCTAAAGCAAGACTTGAACATTATTCTAATTTAGTCCTGTCCAATATATTATTTAAGATCATGAATGGGATTTCTTTGCTCAGGTTGTGTATTCTGTTTGCTGTCCTTTTAAAAGTTTTGTCAAGCCCCTAGGTAAATCTGCATGGCAACACGAAAGCCTTGAGTGCATGTTGCGTCGCTGTATCTACAGACTCTGTCCCTGCTTGACACTGGATGGGACTGCTGTACCAGCGGAGCATGTAAAGAACCAAGAAATAAAGGCTGGAAGCAGCAATTATTTTTATAAAACACAGTGCTGGTGTGCTTAGATTGTGCAATAGATTGTGTTGGATATGCAGCATACTGTATACATTCAACCAAATCCAGGGAGAGTGTGCATGCTTAAGGCTACTCTGTGTTAAATGTGTGTGTGCATGCATGTGGGGGTTTGAGCCATCTAGCATTATTTGGCTTTCTCAGAAACTTTATTTCTCAAAGCTCAGGCTTTTCATAGAATAAAAATAGGATGTGCTTTCCAGTTACCCGTGCTTATCAGCTAAATCACTACTCATGAGCTGCATTTAAGAAAGAAGATGCCATTTTGTGGTAAACGGCATAAAATAGCACTTTAAAGTCATATCAGAATACTACATTTTTTAGCCCACAGAGAAGTTTACAGAAACTTTGCTCTTCATTTAGACACAGTTTTGAGTAAAGAGAGCACGTGTGATAGATTCAGTGCTTGAGTCTTGTACAGTCTTTCTCTAATTGGAGGAAGAAACGTGTCATTTCCAGGGAACCCATTGTGTTGTTTATTGTTAATCTGTGTTTTGTTCATACATTTAAATGGTGATTTTGTCACGATCGTCTTCTTGAGAGAGATTGGACCAAGGCGCAGCGTGTGCAAAATACATCTCTTTATTGTGGAAGAGAGAAAAACACGAAAACGAGCACTATACACAAACTAACAAAACAACAAACGACCGTGAAGCTAAATAACGTAAGTGCACAGACAAGCAACAAACGTTCAACATAGACAATTACCCACAAACACATGATGCCCATGGCTGCCTTAAATATGGCTCCCAATTAGAGACAATAAACCACAGCTGTCTCTAATTGAGAACCAATCTAGGCAGCCATCGACATACAAACACCTAGACAAGACATTGCCCCATTAAACCTACAAACCCCTAGACAAACCAAAACACATACTTCACCATGTCACACCCTGACCTAACTAAAATAATAATGAAAACAAAGATAACTAAGGCCAGGGTGTGACATAACCCCCCCCTTAAGGTGCGAACTCCGGGCGCACCAGCATAAAGTCTAGGGGAGGGTCTGGGTGGGCGTCTGTCCACGGTGGCGGCTCTGGCACTGGTCGTGGTCCCCACCCCACCATAGTCACCATACCATACCCGCTTTCGTAGCCTCCTCCAAATGACCACCCTCCAACTTAACCCCACTGGATTAAGGGGCAGCACCGGACTAAGTGGCAGCACCGGACTAAGGGGCAGCACCAGGATAAGGGGCAGCACCAGGATAAGGGGCAGCACCAGGATAAGGGGCAGCACCGGACTGAATGGCGGATCCTGGCTGGCTGGCTCTGGCGGA